>NW_024096984.1:0-52500 GCF_016545835.1 Crotalus tigris
ACAGGAGTCAGTAGAAACATCAGAAAATTTATGCAAAGATCCATGGCACAATGGAAGACACAGTTGCAGATCAATGGTGAGAGGCTGGGAGAGGTTAATATCAAGAGAGGAATATTTCAAGGAGATTCATTTCACCATTACTATTTGTTATTGCACTGTTTCCTCTGTCAACAATACTGAATAACTCAGGACATGGCTATCAAACATCAAAAACATCTGCCAGACTATCCCACCTCCTTTATATGGATGATCTGAAGCTGTATGGAAAAACATCATCTGAAATAGAATCGCTGCTCAACACTGTCCGTATATATAGCCAAGATATTGTAATTGAGTTTGGCTTGGACAAATGTGCCACACTTACTATCAAACAAGTAAAAATAATGAAAACTGAAGGAATCAAGATGCCCCACGAAAATAACATTAAGAGTCTGGATGAGGAAGAGTACTACAAATACTTGGGTATCCTTCAAGCTGACAACATCAAGCACACTGAAGTCAAGAAAAAGATTAGAGGTGAATACATCAAGAGAGTGAAGAAGATCTTAAAATCCAAACTCAATGGAGGAAATACCATAAAGGCAATCAACACCTGGGCAATCCCAGTCATTAGGTACACAGCTGGAATAGTGGACTGGACTCAAGCAGAACTAAAAGCAATGGATAGGCAGACCAGAAAAATAATGACAATGAATCATGCCCTTCATCCACGCAGTGACATTGATAGACTTTATCTACCAAGGCAAATAGGTGGGCGTGGACTGCTACAAGTACATCAGATGGTTGAAGAAGAAAAAATGGCTTTGGAAGAATATCTGAAGAACAATGATGAAGATGCACTGAAATTAGTATATCCGGAAGGCTTACTAACTACTGGAGAGACCAAACTGGCCTACAAGAAAGACCAAATGAAGAACAGAATAGAGGCATGGGAAGACAAAGCACTACCTGGCCAATACGTGAAAAAAATAGCTGGGAAAGCAGATAATAATAAAACCTGGCAATGGCTAAGAGCAGGAAATTGAAGAAAGAGACCGAGGGACTAATTCTGGCTGCACAAGACCAAGCCTTAAGGACAAATGCATACAAAGTCAAAATTGAGAAGACAGCAACAGACAGTAAGTGCCGCCTATGCCAAGAAGCTGAAGAAACAGTGGACCACTTGGTAAGCTGTTGCAAGAAGATTGCAAAAACTGATTACAAGCAGCGGCATGACAAAGTAGCAACAATGGTGCATTGGAAGATCTGCAAAAAATATCATTTGCCTGTAAGCAACAACTGGTGGGATCATAAAATAGAGAAAGTCATAGAA
Organism: Crotalus tigris; assembly: GCF_016545835.1. Lineage (NCBI taxonomy): Eukaryota > Metazoa > Chordata > Lepidosauria > Squamata > Viperidae > Crotalus > Crotalus tigris. The sequence goes on from NW_024096984.1 coordinate 1,313, forward strand.
AATGATAAAATTAAACTGCTCTGGGACTTCAGAATTCGAACAGACAAGCACCTGCAACATAACACCCCAGACTTAACAATTGTCGATAAGAAAGACAAAAAAGTCTGGATAGTGGACGTGGCAGTGCCTGGAGATAGCAGAATAGAAGAGAAAGAACTGGAGAAGATAACAAAATACAAAGACCTACAAATAGAAATAGAAAGACTGTGGCAAAAGCAAGCAAGGGTAGTACCAATAGTAATAGGCTCCTTTGGTGCAATCCCAAAACAACTGGAGCACCACTTGAACACCATTGGCATTGACAAATTCGCTATTAGTCAATTGCAAAAGGCGGCCTTATTAGGAACTGCTTCCATCCTGCGCCGATATCTGTAATACCATCAAACATCCACATCTGCCTATCCCAGGTCCTGGGTAAGGACTCGATAGGTAGACAAAATGCCAAATCAAGTCTGAACATCTGGCTGACTGTGTGATGATCAATAATAATAATAATAATAAGTTGGAAGGGATAAGAGCCGAGGTGGCGCAGCAGTTAGAGTGCAGTACTGCAGGCCCTTTAGCTGACTGTGTTCAGCAGGTCAGCGGTTCAAATCTCACCGGCTCAAGGTTGACTCAGCCTTCCATCCTTCCGGGGTAGGTAAAATGAGGACCCAGATTGTTGGGGGCAATGTACATATATATATATACATTGCTTACTGGTGTACACCGCTTAGAGAGTGCTTGCACTTAAAGCGGTATATAAGTCTCATAAAATAAAATAAATAAAATAAATCTTGGAGGTCATCTAGTCCAACCCCCTGCTCAGGCAGGAAACCCTACACCATTTCAGACAAAGGGCTGTCCAGTCTCTTCTTAAAAACTTCCAGTGTTGGAACTTTCACCACTTCTGGAGGCAGGTGGTTCCACTGGTTAATTGTCCTCACCGTCAGGAAGTTTCTCCTTAGTTCCAGGTTGCTTCTTTCCTTGGTTAGTTTCCATCCGTTGCTTCTTGTCCTGCCTTCAGGCGCTTTGGAGAAGAGCTTGACTCCCTCTTCTTTGGGGCAGCCCCTGAGAGATTGGAACCCTGCTATCCTATCCCCCCTGGTCCTTCTCTTTGTTAAACTAGACTTAACCAATTCCAGCAACCGTTCCTTATATGTTTTAGCTTGATAGCTTCTCTCCCCGCTTATTGCAATCAACGAAACGAAAGGACTTCGTCATGTCTTGGCTGCTTATTGGCCAGGCCAGCTCACCTCTGGACATGGAGGAAAGTGGCCAGGAGCACATAACAACCCGGTCACCACACTGTTTTTTAAATACTTAATTGTAAAACTAACAAAATATTATTTTAAAAAAAAAATTGCTTACTTTGTCTTCTCCTTCGGATGAGCCACACGGAGAAATATAAGACCACGAGCAGGACGAACAGTCCAGTCCCTCGCAAATCAGTGAAAGACGTTTTGGCATCTTTACGGTCACCACCTTTGTCCTTCTCCTTGACCTGTGAGGTCTCGTTTGGAGGTTGAGCTGCAGCTACTTTCTCTGAAGAGAATAATAATAAGAAGAAGGAGAAGAAGGAGAAGGAGAAGGAGAAGAAGAAGAAGAAGAAGAAGAAGAAGAAGAAGAAGAAGAAGAAGAAGAAGAAGAAGAAGAAGAAGAAGAAGAAGAAGAAGAAGAAAGAAGAAGAAGAAGAAGAAGAAGAAGGAAGAAGAAGAAGAAAAGAATAATCAGATGCCCCACGAAAATAACATTAAGAGTCTGGATGAGGAAGAGTACTACAAATACTTGGGTATCCTTCAAGCTGACAACATCAAGCACACTGAAGTCAAGAAAAAGATTAGAGGTGAATACATCAAGAGAGTGAAGAAGATCTTAAAATCCAAACTCAATGGAGGAAATACCATAAAGGCAATCAACACCTGGGCAATCCCAGTCATTAGGTACACAGCTGGAATAGTGGACTGGACTCAAGCAGAACTAAAAGCAATGGATAGGCAGACCAGAAAAATAATGACAATGAATCATGCTCTTCATCCACGCAGTGACATTGATAGACTTTATCTACCAAGGCAAATAGGTGGGCGTGGAATGCTACAAGTACATCAGATGGTTGAAGAAGAAAAAATGGCTTTGGAAGAATATCTGAAGAACAATGATGAAGATGCACTGAAATTAGTATATCAGGAAGGCTTACTGACTACTGGAGAGAGCAAACTGGCCTACAAGAAAGACCAAAGGAGAACAGACTAGAGGCATGGGAAGACAAGCACTACATGGCCAATACGTTAAAAAAATAGCTGAGAAAGCAGATAATAACAAGACCTGGCAATGGCTAAGAGCAGGAAAATTGAAGAGAGAGACCGAGGGACTAATTCTGGCTGCACAAGACCAAGCCTTAAGGACAAATGCATATAAAGTCAAAATTGAGAAGACAGCAACAGACAGTAAGTGCCGCCTATGCAAAGAAGCTGAAGAAACAGTGGACCACCTGGTAAGCTGTTGCAAGAAGATTGCACAGACTGACAACAAGCAGCGGCATGACAAAGTAGCAACAATGGTGCATTGGAAGATCTGCAAAAAATATCATTTGCCTGTAAGCGAAAACTGGTGGGATCATAAAATGAGAAAGTCATAGAAAATGATAAAATTAAACTGCTCTGGGACTTCAGAATTCAAACAGACAAGCACCTGCAACATAACACCCAGGACTTAACAATTGTCGATAAGAAAGACAAAAAAGTCTGGATAGTGGACGTGGCAGTGCCTGGAGACAGCAGAATAGAGAGAAAGAACTGGAGAAGATAACAAAATACAAAGAACTACAAATAGAAATAGAAAGACTGTGGCAAAAGCAAGCAAGGGTAGTACCAATAGTCATAGGCTCCTTGGGTGCAATCCCAAAACAACTGGAGCACCACTTGAACACCATTGGCATTGACAAATTCGCTATTAGTCAATTGCAAAAGGCGGCCTTACTAGGAACTGCTTCCATCCTGCAACGATATCTGTAATACCATCAAACATCCACATCTGCCTATCCCAGGTCCTGGGTAAGGACTCGATAGGTAGATAGAAATGCCAAATCCAGTCTGAACATTTGGCTGACTGTGCGATGATCAATAATAATAATAATAATAATAATAATAATAATAATAATAATAAAGTTGGAAGGGACCTTGGAGGTCATCTAGTCCAACCCCCTGCTCAGGCAGGACACCCTATACCATTTCGGATAAATGGCTGTCCAATCAAGGTTGGACAGGCAACATCCAAGTTGCCTCCTAATTCTTCGTTTTGCAACTTTAGCTCATCCAGAGCGAATCCAGGTGAGTAGGAGGCACACCTGTCTGGGTGGTGGGAGGGTCTCTCAATCTTAAAGATGGGTGGACTTCAGCTCCCAGAATTCTCCAGTGGGTTGGGAATTGAAGTCCACCCCTCGTAAAGTGGCTAAGGGTGAGTAACATTGACTTGGAGGCGTTTTTAATGGGAAACTGGTACGTAAAATGTGAATACAGATAGCCCTCGACTTATAACAGTCTGTTTAGTGACTGTTTAAAGTTACAATGGCAATGGAAAAGGGGACTTGTGACCATTTTCCACAGTTATGACTGTTGCAGCGTCCCTAGGGTCACGGGATCAAATTCCAGATGCTTGGCAAATGCTTCATCCTTATGACCGTTGCCATGTCCCATGATCAGCTTTTGCAAACTTCTAAATCTGGGGGACAACCTGTTCTCCAAAGCGCCTGAAGGCAGGACAAGAAGCAACGGATGGAAACTAACCAAGGAGAGAAGCAACCTGGAACTAAGGAGAAACTTCCTGATAGTTAGAACAATTAACCAGTGGAACAACCTGCCTCCAGAAGCGGTGAATGCTCCATCACTGGAGGTTTTTAAGAAGAGACTGGACAGCCCTTTGTCCGAAATGGTGTAGGGTTTCCTGCCTGAGCAGGGGGTTGGACTAGATGACCTCCAAGGTCCCTTCCAACTCTATTCTGATGAATTGAAACTTCTCCCTCCTCTAGCAGTTTTCATGGGCAGCCTGAAAAATATCAAACAAGCTTTAGAAATGGCGAGCGAAAGGTCTGCTGGCTTCGAAGAGTCAAGGAGAGAGGCAGCTTCCTAACAGTGAGAACAATGAACCAGGGGAACAGCCTGCCACCAGAAGTTGAGGGTGCTCCAACATTGGTGTTTTTTTAAGAAGAGACTGGACAGCCATTTGTTTGAAATGGTATGGGGTCTCCTGCCTGAGCAGGGGGTTGGACTAGATGACCTCCAAGGTCCCTTCCAACTCTGTGAGTCTGTCCTATTCCTTCCTTCCTTCCTTCCTTCCTTCCTTCCTTCCTTCCTTCCTTCCTTCCTTCCTTCCTTCCTTCCTAGAAGAAGGCTTTTAAGAAGAGACAGCCACTTGTCTGAAATGGCATAGGGTCTCCTGCCTGAGCAGGGGGTTGGACTAGATGACCTCCAAGGTCCCTTCCAACGCCGATCTTCCATTATTCTGTTCCTAACTCTACAACTGCAGTAAGAAAACTGATAAAAATGGGGCAAAAAAGGCACTTAAGAACAATCTTGCTTAGCAATGGCTTCCTTTTCGTCGTAACTGGAGGACCGCCTGTCCACGGGTCTTTTTTTTTTTTTGCTACCCAAAACCCGCCCCAGAAAGTCCTCCAAATACGCCGTCACACCTGTCACGGTGAGGTTGCCTTCGTTGCTCTTCAGAAAGGGCACCTTCAACTGGATGGCGTTCACCCAACAATAGTACATCCCGCTGTCGTTCTTCTCCACGTCCCGGATTTCCATCTGGTAGGTGCGACGGTCTCGTTTGGAAACGCTGTACTTCCGGCTGCCGGGGTCCAGTTTGACTGGCTGGCAGTCGGGGCCCCACTGGTACCAGTTCAGATAATTGCCATAATCGGGGTTGGAGATGGAACAAGTAAACGTCGCCGTTTCTCCTTCCGTTAAACGTAACTGGGCTGGGCGAAAAAGTACTGTGAGAAAGAAAAGAAATGCGCAGGACGAACGTCCGTCACACCGTTGAATGAGCAGGCCCCTCGACGGAGGTTTTAAGGCAGTGTTTCTCAACCTTGACCATTTTAAGACATGTGGACTTCAACTCCCAGAATTCCACAGCCAGCATTGCTGGCTGTGGAATTCTGGGAGTTGAAGTCCACATGTCTTAAAATGGTCAAGGTTGAGAAACACTGTTTTAAGGTTTGAAACAGGTCATCTTTGGCTTATAACCGTGCTTTTAGTGACCAGTTTACAAAGGCACTGAAAAAAAATGACTTACAACCGTTTTTCACACTACCCAACTATGTAACATCATCAATGCTGGAAGGAAGTAGGGTTTCTAGGACTGATGATGTTACCTAGTTGGGTCATGAAATGTCTGCCAGAAAACCACCAAGCTAGGAGAGCACCAAAGGTCCCAGAGATGATGACCACCTCCTCCTCCTTCTCCTCCTCCTCCTCCTCCTCCTCCTCCTCCTCCTCTTCCTCTTCCTCCTCCTCCTCTGCACAAATCCCTCTCCGTTCTAGCACTGATGACGTTACATAGTTGGGTCATGAAATGTCTGCCAGAAAACCACCAAGCTAGGAGAGCACCAAAGGTCCCAGATGACCACCTCCTCCACCTCCTCCTCCGCCCCCTCCTCCTCCTCCTCTCCACAAACCCCTCTCCCTGCTAGCACTGATGACGTTACCTAGTTGGGTCATGAAATGTCTGCCAGAAAACCACCAAGCTCAGAGCGCACCCCCATCGTTCAACCCTGAGCTATAAAAATGTTCTTCTCTCAGAAGTGCGCAACCTGCTAAGATTTAGTCCAGTTTTTGGGGAAAAAAATATTTTTCTCGACTAATTCACGCTGGATCGAACCCCAGATTTTGGGGGGTGGGGTGGGATGTTCCAGCCTTTTACTTCTCTCACCTCGGGCTTTCTGGAAAAAAATAATCCTAGAAATTGCCAGGATATCCTACGGCTGTTTTTCTCTGATTGCGCCTAAAGTCCCACAGAGACGGCTACTCGCGAGGAAGATGATGGGTACCTACCGAAGGGCTTGACCAGCAGAACAGGCGGGCAAAAAAGAAACCCCAGCAGCACAGGGCACAGATTCTGCATGGCCACCCCAAAAAAGTCAGCAACGCGTGGCAGGATGGTCTGAAGCTTCATCCACCAAATGTAGAATTTCAGCCGGAGGGAAAGAAGAACATCAGCAAACTTTGGGGCAACCTGCCACATCAGGAGAGGAGGATGGGATTCTGCCTTCTCGCCCCCCCCCTCAGCGGTACCCCAAGAATTGGCAGATCTGGGGGGGGGGTGAAGCTTCTACCTGCCTCTGCCTTCCTTCCTTGCCTTTGACATATTGAACTGAATCTCTGCAGGGCTGTGAGCAAAGGAAGTGAGAGCAGAGAACGTGAGAGAAGAAAGGCTCAACCTCCCACAGGTTGTTTGCAAACTGCAGCGATGGCAGTTTTCGGAGACACAGGAAGCCCCGTCTCACAGATCAGGCCAGGCCCAGCATCACGGGCGCAAGGTGGCAGGGGGGCCCGCTTGGTTCTTCTGCACCTTGCTAGTAGGGAAGGAAAGGAGGAAGGAGGGAAGGGAGGGAGGGAGGGAGGGAGGGAGGGAGGAAGGAAGGAAGGAAGGAAGGAAGGAAGAAAGAAAGAAAGAAAGAAAGAAAGAAAGAAAGAAAGAAAGAAAGAAAGAAAGAAAGAGAAGGAGGGAGGGAGGAAGGAAGGAAGACAGAAAGAGAATGAAAAGAAAGAAAAAGAAAAACAGAAGGGAGGGAGAAAAAGAAAGAAAGAAAGAAAGAAAGAAAGAAAGAAAGAAAGAAAGAAAGAAAGAAAGAAAGAAAGAGAGGGAGGGAGGGAGGGAGGGAGGGAGGGAGGGAGGGAGGGAGGAAGACAGAAAGAGAATGAGAAGAAAGAAAGAAAGAAAGAAAGAAAGAAAGAAAGAAAGAAAGAAGGAGGGAGGGAGGGAAGGAAGACAGAAAGAGAATGAGAAGAAAGAAAGAAAGAAAGAAAGAAAGAAAGAAAGAAAGAAAGAAAGAAAGAAAGAAAGAAAGAAAGAAAGAAAGACAGGAGGGAGGGAGAAGAAGGAAGGAAGGAAAACAGGAGGGAGGGAGAAAAGAGAAAGAATTAGAAGAAAGAAAAAGAAAGAAAGAAAGAAAGAAAGAAAGAAAGAAAGAAAGAAAGAAAGAAAGAAAGAAAGAAAGAAAGAAAGAAAGAGGGAGGGAAGAAAGAAGGAGAAATAGGAAAAAGAAGAAAAGGAAGGAAGGAAGGAAGGAAAGGCTGATCATTGCTGGAGCATCAGTGCAGGGTTGAACCTGGATTAATGGCTCCCTCTTTCTGAGGGGGGGCACTTTCTGCTTAGCCCCAGAATAACAACGATTTGGTGGCTGGGCTGTTTTGCTATGGAGATAGTCCTCATGACTTACGTGACTGAGTCTGAAATGATGGTCGTCCAGTCCATCGCTCTGGGTCCGTGCCCAATTTTACAATTTCTTTTTTTTTTTTTGCGTCAGTCGTTAAGTGAACGCTACAGTCGTTAAGCGAATAATGACAGTCATATTAAATGAATCCATTTTCATCAATGGGGTGTTTTTGCCGAAAACCAGAAAAAAACAAAACCCAGGGGAGTTTGTGATCCCATGAGCACAGGACGCTGCAAAGGGCGATGAATGAGAGCTGGTTGCCATGTGCCCCAAATGTGGTCACCCTAAGGGTGTGTGTGTGTGTGTGTGTGTGATTGTTTCGGAGGGGAGGCTATCAGAACTTTACAAACAGGTCGTATATAACTGAAGTCCGTCGTAATGTCAAACAGTCACGAAGCGACCTGTCATTAAGTGAGGACTGCCCTTAACCTTTATTAGTAAAGCTCAATGATAAGTAGTTTCAGGATTTTACAACACTATATTATTTTTATTACCTGCTTAAATACATCAAGGTGTATATTAAATATCTTAGGGTACTTTTAAATGTTTTGTTTTCGTTTTATTGCGGTTAGACAATCAATGCTCTAGCCTAGGGGAGAGGGTGGTGTGTGTTTTCCATAATACGTTTGTACAAAGCCAGTCAGTGCACATGTCTGTGCATGTGGGTATATGAATATTTTACTTTATTTATTTATTTATTTGTTATGTTTATGCAGTGTGTATTGGAGGTGGTGACCCTTTGAGAGCTGAATGCAACAAAATCTCATTTTAATGTATACCAATTAATGTACATTCAGAGTGACAATAAAGTTATTTTTCTATTCTATTTTCTATTCTATTCTATTTTCTATTCTATTCTATTTTCTATTCTATTCCTTTTCTATGTTCTATTCCTTTTTTCTATTCTATTCGTTATTCTATTTTATTCATTATTCTATTCTATTTTATTCTATTTGTTATTCTATTCTATATTTCTATTCTACCCTGTATTTCTATTCTACTCTGTATTTATATTCTGTATTTCTATTCTATTCTATTCTATTCTGTATTTCTATTCTATTCTATTCTATGTTTCTATTCTATTCTGTATTTCTATTCTATTCTATTCTATTCTATTCTATTCTATTCTATTCTATTCTGTATTTCTGGTCTATTCTATTCTATTCTGTTCTGTTCTATTCTGTATTTCTGTTCTATTCTATTCTGTATTTGTTCTTTTCTATTCTACTCTCCTGATTACCCAATCAACAGAATGTTTGAGTTCTCACAATCTGTTGTCCTATGAACTAACTCAATATCCTAGGTTCGCACAACGTGCTAAACCCCAAATAACTAATCCAGGTTTTAAAACCCATCCAGCTGACAAAATTCTATGAAAAAACAGGTAGTCCTTGACTTAGGACCATAACTGAGCTCAAAGTTCCTGTTGCTAAGTGAGATCTTTTAAAGTGAATTTTGCCCCATTTTGTGACCTATCTTGTCATTAAGGGAATCGCTGAAGCTGCTAATTGGATAACACGGTCATAAAGTGAAACTGGCTTCCCCCCACTGACTTTGCTTGTCCGAAGGTCGCAAAAGGAGATCACGTGACCCCGGGGGACACTGCGACTGTCATAAATATGAGTCAGTTGCCCTAGCATCCGAATTTTGGTCTCAGGACCACGGGGGACGCTGCAACGGTCGTAAATGTGAAACATGGTCCTAAGCCAATTTTTTTCAAGTGCCCTTGCAACATCAAACAGTCACTAAACAAATTGCTGTAAGTCAAGGACTTCCTGCATTTGCTAAGTCCTTTTCTGCTTCGTTAAACATATTGTATGACATCACCCTGCCAACAAAAGTGCATATAGTCAAGGCCATGGTTTTCCCAGTTGCAATGTAGGCTGAGAAAGTTGGACCATAAGAAAGGCTGAGAAAGGCCAAAGAATGGAGGCTTTTAAACTCTGGTGCTGGAGAAGACTCCTGAGAGTCCCCTGGACTGCAAGGCGCTCCAACCGGTCAGTCCTAGAGGAGATCAACCCCGACTGCTCTTTAGAAGGCCAGATCCTGAAGTGGAAACTCAGGTACTTTGGCCACCTAATGAGAAGGAAGGACTCAGTGGAGAAGAGCCTGATGCTGGGAAAGATGGAGGGCAAGAGAAGAAGGGGACGACAGAGAAGGAGGTGGCCGGATGGAGTCCCTGAAGCAGGAGGCGTGAGCTTTAATGGACTCCAGAAGATGGTAGAGGACAGGAAGGCCTGGAGGAACGTTGTCCATGGGGTCGCGATGGGTCAGACACGACTTCGCAACAACATGAACGTAATCAGTGGGGAATGTTTAAGAAAGTTTAAAATCTGCCATGTCGGCGAGGCATGTTTATCTGAAGTCATTCTAGAATTTCCTCTTTTAAAAGAATCAACCAAAGGCAGGAACTGGCAAGCTTTTTCCATTTGAGGTTTTAGAAGAACCGAAAACAAATAGCGACGGTTCATTTTCTCTTTGATTTTGTGTCTGATTGTTATCTATCAAGATATCGAGATGGTTCGCTTTTGAGTAGGTGGTCCCGTCACCCTCGTGACGTTTGAGCGAAAGGTAAGCAAAATTGGCGCTGCCGAATATTAATTCAGCTTTTTTCTGGGCGAGAACAAAGGGATCTTGATTTAGTCTGCTCGGCAGGATCTCTGATTTCGTGGTTTTTAGATGTCAGCCACTAAATGTCACTTATTTTTGTGCTAGAATCAAGATCACATGAAGTGTTAATGCCACTTTACAGGGCCTTGGTAAGGCCACACTTGGAATGCTGCATCCAGCTTTGGTGATCACAAAGTAAAAAATATGTTGAGACTCTAAAAATGAGTGCAGAGAAGAGCCACAAAGATGATTAAAGGAGTGGAGTGTCTAGTTTAATGAAAAGAAGGACTAGGGATGACATAACAGCAGTCTTCTAATATCTGAGGGGCTCCCCAAAGAATAGAATAGAATAGAATAGAATAGAATAGAATAGAATAGAATAGAATAGAATAGAATAGAATAGAAGGTGGAAAGGACCTCGGAGGTCTTCTAGTCCAGCCCCCTGCTCAAGCAGGAGAACCTATACAGTCCCAGACAAGTGACTATCTAGCCTCTTCTTAACAACCTCCAGTGATGGAGCACACACGATTTCTGGTGGCAGGCTGTTCCCCTGGTTAATTGTCCTCAAACTGAGGAAGTTTCTCCTTAAATCCAGATTGTTTCTTTCTTTGTTCAGTTTCCAACCATTGTTTCTTGTCCTGCCCTCTGGTGCTTTGGAGAATAACATGACCCCCTCTTCTGTATGGCAGCCCCTCATATACTGGAATGCTGCTATCATGTCTCCCGTTTCTTCTTTTCTTTAGACTGGCCAAACCCAAGTCCTGCAGCCGTTCTTTGTATGTTTTAGTTTCTAGGCCTCTGATCATCCTAGTTGCTCTAGACCAGGGGTAGGCAACCTTGGCTCTTTTATGACTCATGGACTTCAACTCCCAGAATTCCTGAGCCAGCCATGCTGCCTGGAAAGAGAGAGGTTTCCAAGCTGAGTCATGCTGGCTGAGGAATTCTGGGAGTTGAAGTCCACGAGTCATGAAGGGGCCATAGTTCCCCCATGCTGGCTGAGGAATTCTGGGAGTTGAAGTCCACGAGCCATGAAGGGGCCATAGTTCCCCCATGCTACCTCAGGAATTCTGGGAGTTGAAGTCCACAAATCATGAAGGGGCCATAGTTCCCCCACGCTGGCTGAGGAATTCTGGGAGTTGAAGTCCACAAGTCATGAAGGGGCCATAGTTCCCCCATGCTACCTCAGGAATTCTGGGAGTTGAAGTCCACGAGTCATAAAAGAGCCAACGTTGCCTACCCCTGCCCTAGGCCTAGGCCTCTTTATGACTCGTGGACTTCAACTCCCAGAATTCCTGAGCCAGCCATGCTGAGGGGAAAGGGAGAGGTTTCCAAGCTGAGCCATGCTGACTCAGGAATTCTGGGAATTGAAGTCCGCCAGTCATGAAGGGGCCATAATTCCCCCATGCTGGCTGAGGAATTCTGGGAGTTGAAGTCCATGAGTCATGAAGGGGCCATAGTTCCCCCATGCTGGCTGAGGAATTCTGGGAGTTGAAGTCCACAAGTCATAAAAGAACCAAGGTTCCCTACCCTTGCTCTAGACTAATTCCATTATAATTCCACTCGATTCCATTAATTCTATTCTATTTCCATTCTCTATTCTATTTCTGTTTCTATTCTATTCTATTCCAGGAAAGAAAGGCGACTCTTCACTTTTCTATCTCTATTCTCAGCTGTCTCTGGCCCTTGAGCATTATAGACATGCGGCGGGCTAGAGCGGCACCACTGCCCCGCTTGGTCGACGTGCTTGGTGCGGGGCGAAGCTTTATTCCCGGAAGTGACGTTCAGGAAAAAGTCTCTTGGCGGAACGAAAGAGCAGGAACCGGAAGTTCGGGGCGTCGTCGCCCTAGCAACGCCGTAGGGACGCTGTCTCCAGCGAAGCGGCCGCTGCCATGGCGGAACCGGCGCCGCCCTTGACGCCCACCCCGACCACGACCCCGACGCCGGTGGCCCGGCAGAGCAGCGCCCCCAGCCCCGCCCGGGCCTACCACCTGCGCCCGGCCTTCCACCACAGGTCAGCCGGCTCTCCTGTGATCCCCTTTTTCGCTCCTTTGGTCCTACAACAGCCTTGCGAGGTGGGCCGGCGCGGGGCATTGTGGGAAGCCAGAGCGAGCCTGATCGTCGGGTCTGTAATTGGCCCCAAGTCACCCAGCTGGCATTCATGCCTAAGGCGGGACTAGAACTCACCGTCTCCTGGTGATTGGCCCAAAGTCACCCCGTCAATTTTATGCCTAAGGCAGGACTAGAACTCACCGTCTCCTGGCGATTGGCCCAAAGTCACCCAATTGGCATTTATGTCTAAGGCGGGACTAGAACTCACAATCTCCTGGCGATTGGCCCCAAATCACCCAAGTGACATTCATGCCTAAACTGGGACTAGAACTCACCGTCTCCTGGTGATTCTTCCAAGGTCACCCAGCTGGCCTTCATGTCTAAGGACTAGAACTCACCGTCTCCTGGTGATTGGCCCCAAAATCACCCAGCCTGCTTGACTTGACTTGAACTGAACAACTGCAGTGACTCCCTTAACAACTGCAAGGCGTTGTAAAATGGGGCCAAATTCACTTAACAACGTCTTCGCTTAACAACAGAAATGTTGGGCTCCATTATGGTCGTACGTTGAGAACCACCTGTATACAACTTGGCCGGTCTCTAGAAGCTGTTTCTTCTCCAAAACCAGAAGCCCTTTATTATAGAATTTGCACAAGGGCAAAAAAAAAAAATAGATTAAAGGAGAACTATTGAAAGGATAGAAAGCTTTTTTTTTCTATTTTCAGTGGCTTGTGCATGAAACGGGGAAAAAGATGGTTCAATCAATTTAGACGCACAAAAAAAGTGTGCAGCTCTCCCTTTTGGAGAAATGTCCATGATCAATCTGTGGTCCTCAACTTAGCCCCCGGTCCTCGCGCTTACGTCCAATTTGTGCTTGCCTGTTTTCTAGGGAGACAGATCTTCGGAAGCCAGAGTTTGCAGCCTCCATCTTTCCTACCTGTAGCAGACCCTAAGACTGCTATTTCCCTCTTTTCTTTTTTCTTTTTAAAGATTTTATTGATTTTTTTCTTACATACGTATTATAATTTTTCAACCAACGTGCTGTCTGGGTCCTTTCCCCCCCCCCTTTTTTTTTTTTCTTAGGTTCCGTTCTTCCATGGTGAAAGATTGCATCCACGAAATCCTGAAGGAAGAGCTGGCCAATGTGCAGTACAACCCGGAGGAGATCGGAGGCCGAACCAAAGTCTTATCCGAGCTGATCCGCGACAGACTAAAAGGTCTTTCGATCCGCCTGCATTTGCACACCGGGGACCTTCTCCCCGCCAACCGAGCGTTAACGTCGTCCTGGGCTGAGGGCTGCTGTGATTTTTTTTAATCCTAATTAATTTTTCTTGGCGCTCTTTTTTTCAGAGAAAGGATTGCACCGATACAAAATACTGGTGCAAGTTGTGATCGGGGAACAGAGAGGCGAGGGGGTGAAGTGAGTTTGTCTTCAGTTAAAATTAGGGCTCTCCTTTTGGGTTCTTCAGTCATACTGGTTACATTACAGGCAGTCCTTGACTTACAACAGTTAGTTTGTTTAGTGACTGTTTGAAGTTACAACGGCACTGAAAAAAGGGTCTTAGGACCGTTTTGCACCCTTACGACCGTTGCAATCTCCCCGTGGTCAGGCGATCAAAATTATGACGGTCGCAGCATCCTCCAGGGTCATGTGATCCCCTTTGGCGACCTTCTGACGAGCAAAAATCAATGGGGGAAGCCAGATTCACTTAACAACTAACAGGATTCACAAGCGTAGTGAGAAAGGTCTTAAAGTGGGGAGAACTCACTTAGCCACTGTCTTTCTTAGCAACAGAAATGTTGAGCTCAGTTGTTATAAGTTGAGGACTACCTATATATAGTTCTTCTCCGTAGAACAGTGGTTCTCAACCTTTTTAATGCCGCGACCCCCAAACGGCCGTAAGTCAAGGACTACTCAACCGGTCATAAGTCAAGGACTACTCAACTGGTGCAGCACCATTTGCAGAATGGGACTTTTGGCGGGCTCAGCAGGGCAGAGACAGCCTGGACAATTCCTATTGGCTTTTGAAAGCCAATAGAATTAGACTCAATTCAAGAGAGTCTCTTCTATTGGCTTTCAAAAGCCAATAGAATAAAAGGGAGGAGCACAGCTAAGGAAAAGGGGGAAAAAATGGTGGACTGCATTGTTTGGCGACCCCCATGAAATGGTCGCTCGACCCCAAATGGGGTCCCGACCCACAGGTTAAGAACCGCTGCCTTAGAAGGATCTGGATAGCTAGTGGGGCTACACCTGGAATACTGCGGCCAATTTTGGTCACCACAACACAAAAAAGTTGTTGAGAGTTTGGAAAAAATTCAGAGAAGAGCAACTAAGATGATCCAAGGCCTGGAGACTGAAACATACGAAGAACAGCTGCGGGACTTGGGTTTGGCTGGTCTAAAGAAAAGAAGAAATAGGGGAGACCTGATAGCAGTATTTTAGTATTTGAGGGGCTGCCCCAAGGAAGAGGGGGTCAAGCTAGTCCCCAAAGAACCCAGAAAGCAGGACAAGAAGCAACAGATGGAAACTGATCAAGGAGAGAAGCAACCTGGAATTAAGGAGAAATTTCCTAACAGAGAGGACAATTAACCGGTGGAACAGCTTGCCACCAGAAATCATGGGCACTCCATCACTGGAGGTTTTTAAGAAGAGACTGGACAGTCACTTGTCTGAGATGGTATAGGACACAGGTCGGCAACCTGCGGCTCCGGAGCCGCATGCGGCTCTTTGAGACTTCCCCTGTGGCTCCCAGCCTCCTCTGCCTTTGCAGAGAGAGGCAATTGCACTTCCCTGCTTCTCTCTCTTTCTCTCTCTCTCTGTGTGTTTGTGTGTGTGTGTGTGTGTGTGTGTGTAAAAGAGAGTGCACTCACATTGTTCTCCGAGGAGCTGAAAAGCTTCCTGGGCGGAGCTCCTCCCTTTGCTGCGTCTCTGCAGGAAGCAGGAAGGGCAGGAGAGAGCTAGCTAGCCCAGCTAGGCTGACTCAGGAATTCTGGGAGTTGAAGTCCATGAGTCATAAAAGAGACGAGGTTGCCTACCCCTGAGATTGTTGGAGAACAACTTGAAGCTTGCCAGGTGAGCAGCAGATGGGGGGAGGAGAAAGAGAGAGAGAGAAAGAGAGAGAGAGAGGGAGGGGGAGAGAGAGAGGAAAGAGAGAGAAAGAAAGAGAGCGGGGGGGAAGAGGAGTGGCAGACCAAGGGCAGAGAGGGAGGGAGGGAGAGAGAGAGAGAGAGACCCTTTTGACATCTAAAATGAAGATAACACTGCATATATCCTTTTTTTACCTGTGTGTGTATGTAATTTTATTCTCTTAAAGCATTCTCTCGGTGATCATTGGTTTAATAGTATGGATATTCCCAAGAGTCATATTTTTACTTTTATTTTTAATGTGTGTGTGTGTGTGTGTGTGTGT
Organism: Crotalus tigris; assembly: GCF_016545835.1. Taxonomy (NCBI): domain Eukaryota; kingdom Metazoa; phylum Chordata; class Lepidosauria; order Squamata; family Viperidae; genus Crotalus; species Crotalus tigris. Next base: position 16,796 of record NW_024096984.1, read on the forward strand.
GTGTATACACATACACATACACAAACACTCTCTCTCTCTCTCTCTCTCTCTCTCTCTCACACACACACACACACACACACCTATAATAAAGATAAAAAAGGATATATGCAGTGTTATCTTCATTTTAGATATCAAAAGGGTTTTGCGGCTCCTGGTGTTTTGTTTTTGGTGGGAAACGGGTTCAAGTGGCTCTTTGAGTGTTTTGGGTTGCCTACCCCTGGTATAGGAGGTTCTCCTGCTTGAGCAGGGGGCTGGACTAGAAGACCTCCAAGGTTCCTTCCAGCTCCTATTCTATGCTATATTAGTTGGAGAGATACTCTTCTTTCATGTCAGAATTTGTCAGTTCACATTTCCATCATTTTTATAGTAGGTGACCAGTCTCTTCTTAAAAACCTCCAGTATTGGAGCATTCACAAATTCTGGTGGCAGGTTGTTCCATTGATTAATTGTCCTCACTGTCAGGAAATTTCTCCTTAGTTCTAGATTGCTTCTTTACTTGATTAGTTTCCATCTGAGGTTTCTTGTCTTGCCTTCAGGCGCTTTGGAGAATATAGCTTGACTGCCTCTTCTTTGGGGCAACCCCTGAGATATTGGAGCACTGCTATCATGTCACCCCTCATCCTTCTCTTCATTAAACTAGACATACCCAATTCCAGCAGTCATTCTTTGTATGTTTTACCCTCCTAATCATCTTTGTTTCTCGTCTCTGCACTCTTTCCAGAGTCTCAACATCTTTTTTACATTGTGGTGACCAAAACTGGATGCAGCATTCCAAGTGTGACCTTAACAAGGCCTTGTAAAGTGGTATTAATACTTCACGTGATCTTGATTCTATCCCTCTGTGAATGCAGCCCAGCACTGTATTGGCCTTTTTGGCAGCTGCAGCACACGGCTGGCTCCTATTTAAGGGATTGTCCACTAGGACTCCGAGATCCCTCTCACAGTTGCTACTATTGAGCAAGGTACCACCTATCCCATACCTGTGCATTTGATCACCTGACCTTGACGGTAAGTGTGGAAAATGGTCATTTGTCCCCTTTTTCAATGCCGTGATAACTTCGAGCAGTCACTAAACCAACTGGTGTAAGTTGAGACCACCTGTACTTCTAACTAGCGTCCTATTTTTATTTTTTATTTTAGCATGGCTGCTCGTTGTTTCTGGGATGCTGACACTGATAACTACGCTGAGGATGTTTTCATCAATGTAAGTTTCTTAGTTTTCTCTCTCTCTCTTTTTTTTAACCAATGTTCTTCACCAGGTAGCTGTTAAAATGTGTGCTGCCAACATCACATCAGAGGGAGTGTGTCAGTCTGACCTATGTCTCTATAGGGCAGGAGTAGGCAATCTTGGCCCTTTTATGACTCGTGGACTTCAACTCCCAGAATTCCTCAACCAGCATGGGGGAACTATGCCCCCCTTTATGACTTGTGGACTTCAACTCCCAGAATTCCTCAGCCAGCGTGGGGGAACTATGGCCCCTTCATGACTCGTGGACTTCAATTCCCAGAATTCCTGAGTCAGCATGGCTCAGCTTGGAAACCTCTCTCTTTCCCCTCAGCATGGCTGGCTCAGGAATTCTGGGAGTTGAAATCCATGAATCATAAAAGAGCCAAGATTGCTTACCCGTGCTATAGGTAGTCCTCACCTTATAACCCAACATTTATGTTGTTCAGCGAGACATTTGTTGAGTGACCTTTGCCCCATTTTACGACCTTTCTTGCCAGAGTTGTTAAGTGAATCACTGCAGTCGTTAAGTTAGCAACGCAGTGGGTTCCAGTTTCCAGCAAAACTGCACCCTTAGCAAACACTGAGTCCCCACTTAACGACCGCCATGTTCGCTTAATGACCTCTGCAAAAAAAAATGTAAAACCTTTTTATATTAAAAATAAAAAACACATCATTTTTTTATTTTTAATTAGATTAGATAACCTTTATTGTCATTTTTTCCCTGTGGGCACAACGGCACACATTAAAAATGAAATTTAGTTCCTTGCTCTCAAAATGTTACTTACACAACACACATTTAAAACATGCTACATAGGTTTAAACATAGGTGTAAACCTACACCCTTACATATAAATAACGTATAAATATTAATCACTATCACTATTATATAAACATTTTAGATAAACTTTCATAACCACCGCAGCATATTAACCCTGCCGTCGTATCTCGAGAACTACCTGTATGTGTAAATAATAATAATTAAAAAAGTTTGGCCCTTGAACCAGAATAGAATAGAATAGAATAGAATAGAATAGAATAGAATAGAATAGAATAGAATAGAATAGAATAGAATAGAATAGAATAGAATAGAATAGAACAGAACAGAACAGAATATGAATATAGAATTGAATGGAATAGAATATAGAATAGAATAGAATAGAATAGAATAGAATAAAATAGAATAGAATAGAATAGAATAGAATTGGAAGGGACCTCTGCTGAGGCAGGAAACCCTATACCATTTCAGTCAATAGGATAGGATAGGATAGGATAGGATAAGTTGGAAGGGACCTTGGAGGTCATCTAGTCCAACCCCCTGCTCAGGCAGGAAACCCTATACCATTTCAGACAAATGGCTCTCCAGTCTCTTCTTAAAATATTTTGCAACATAACAGACCCAGAAAGGGCAGTTATTAACACCTGTAATCTAAATTTTAATAGGATTAACGATGGAGGATGCAGAACGGGAAAAGTAATAAATTGCCGGGGGGGGGGGAGGGAAAGAAAGGAATAATTTACTAGGACCACAGACCAAGCCATCTTCCACGAAAGGCCAGTTTGTATCATTTGTGGCTTTTTAGCAAGGGGGGTGGGGAAAGAAAAAGTAAAATAAGCAGAAAGATTACATATATATAATATTAATGGTGCGAAGAAAATCTCTCCCCTCCTATAGGAACCAAGTGAGGTTAAGTGGGAGATCTGGGATTGACGCTAAAGAGCTGTTTCTGCCTCCTAGATGTAGCTCCTCGACTTATGACCGCCACTGAGCCCAACATTTTATGTCGCTAGGTGAGAAGTTGGTTCAGTGAGCTTTGCTCCGTTTTGCAACCTTTCTCGCCGCCGTTGTTAAGCGAATCGCTGCCGTCGTTATGTTAGTATCACGGTCGTTAAGTGAATCCGGCTTCCCCCGTTGACTTAGCCTGTCAGGTGGTTGTAAAAGGGGATCACCACACACACACACACACACACACCGGGGACGCTGCAATCGTCACAAATGCGAGTCAGTTGCGAAGCGTCTGGATTTTGATCCCAGGACGAAGGGGACGCTGCGACGGTCGTACGTCAGTGTGGAAAACGGTCGTAAGTCACTGTTTTCAGTGCCGTCGTAACTTTGAATGGACGGTCATTAAACGAACGGTTGTAAGTCGAGGACTACCTGTATAAGCCAGAAGTGGGCCAGAAAAAGCTGAGAGAGCAAGAAGGACCCCCCAGTCCTTTCCCTTTTCTCCTCGTCCTCCTCCTCCTCCTTGCATACCCCACTGTCTTCTAGCCCTGATGATGTTCCCTAGTTGGGTCATGAAACGTCTGCAAGAAAAACCAGCCAGCTCAGAGAGCATGAAAGACCCCACAGTCCTTTCCCTTTTTTCCTCCTCCTCCTCCTCCTCCTCCTCCTCCTCCTCCTCCTCCTCCTCCTCCTCCTCCTCTTCCTCTTCCTCTTCCTCCTCCTCCTCCTTCTTGCATACCCCAGTGTCTTCTAGCCCTGATGATGTTCCCTAGTTGGGTCATGAAACGTCTGCAAGAAAAACCACCCAGCTCAGAGAGCATGAAAGACCCCACAGTCCTTTCTCTTTTTTCCTCCTCCTCCTCCTCCTCCTCCTCCTCCTCCTCCTCCTCCTCCTCCTCCTCCTCCTCCTCCTCCTCCTCCTCCTCCATCTCTTCGTGCTCCTTGCATACCCCACTCCTTTGTAGTCCTGATGACGTTCCCTAGTTTTGTCATGAAACATCTACAAGAAAAAAAACAAAGCTCAGAGAGCACCAAAGACCCCACAGTCGTCATCCTCCTTCTCCTCCTCCTCCTCCTCCTCCTCCTCCTCCTCCTCCTCCTCCTCCCTGCATACCCCACTCCCTCTTAGCCCTCTTCTGTTGGTACCTGCTTCTTTTCCTTATTCAGAAAAAAAAAACCCTTTTTCATGCTGGTTCTGTCCAGTTGCAGTTTCACTCACAACCCTTCTTTTGGTCTCTCCAGGAAAGCCTCTTCTGTGTGGCTGTCGTCTTTGGCTGTTTTTTCTACTAAAGCCGACTGCAAGTTCAAAGAAGAACGGCATTTCTTTTAAAGATCCTGAAGAAAGCAGGACGATACGCTCCGTTTCCCTCCCTCACGCCTTCCTGTGTGTGCTTGCACACGCGTGTATACCAGTGTACATAGTCCATTGTGAGAAATATAATTTCCAAATGACGTTGTTAAGGTACCACAGACTCCAGCTCTTGCTGTTTTGTATATAAAGAGAACTCCAGCCCGGTTGCTCTGGGAATGGAGAACAACCCACAGTTCATTGCATAAATAATTTCTCTACTGTGTTGCCCCCTGTGCTTAGTGACATCTGTACATGGGTGCTGAATGTGACCATTTAAATACAGGTGTTAACAAACGTTACCCTTATCCTTGCAAATCCATTGCCCGTGTCTCAATCTGTTCCTGTATTTTGAAATCTCAGTGAGTGTTATAATACCTTGCATTATTCATCCCTGCGTGTTTCTACATGAGTCCCGTTCCTGACTTTCTGCTGAAAGTTGCTCTCTCCCTTCTACCAATATTCCCATATTCCTTCTATGTTTCCTTCTGGAAAAGAATCGCTGGAAGGCCAAACTGTCGTTCAAATTGCTTGATGCAAAACAGAATAGAATAGAAGCTGGAAGGGACCTGGGAGGTTTTCTAGTCCAGCCCCCTGCTGGAGCAGGAGAACCTATACCATCTCAGACAAGTGACTGTCTGTCTAGCCCAGTGGTTCTCAACCTTTTTAATGCCGTGGCCCCCAACCGGTCGTAAGTCGAGGACTACTCAACCGGTCGTAAGTCGAGGACTACTCAACTGGTGCAGCACCGTTTGCAGAATGGGACTTTTGGCGGGCTCAGCAGGGCAGAGACAGCCTGGACAATTCCTATTGGCTTTTGAAAGCCAATAGAGTTAGACTCTATTCAAGAGAGTCTATTCTATTGGCTTTCAAAAGCCAATAGAATAAAAGGGAGTAGCACAGCTAAGGAAAAGGGGGGAAAAAATGGCGGACTGCGTTGTTTGGCGATCCCCGTGAAATGGTCGTTCGACCCCAAATGGGGTCCCGACCCACAGGTTGAGAACCACTGGTCTAGCCTCTTCTTAAAAACCTCCAGTGATGGAGCGCCCACGACTTCTGGTGGCAAGCTGTTCCACCGGTTAATTATCCTCACTGTTAGGAAGTTTTGTCCTTAATTTTCTCTTTGGTCAGTTTCCAACCATTGTTTCTTGTCCTGCCCTCTGGTGCTTTGGAGAATAACGTGATCCCCCCTCTTTTTGGGGGGGCAGCCCCTCAAATACTAGAAGACTGCTATCATGTCTCCCCTGTTTCTTCTTTTCTTTAGACTAGCCAAACCCAAATACACAGGTAGTCTTCAGCTTACCACAGTTCATTTAGTGACCATTCAAACTTACAACAGCACTGAAAAAAAGTGATTTAGCGCCATTTTCCACACCACTGTTACCCCATCCCCACGGTCCCATTATCACAATTCAGAGACTCATCCACTGATTCATGTTTATGACGGTCACAGTGTCCCAGCTTCACGTGATTTCCCGCTTTTGCGACTTCCGACAAACAAAGTCAACAGGGAACCCAGATTTACTTGACACCCGTGTTACAAACTTAACAACTGCAGTGACTGACTTAACAATTCTGGCAAGAAAAATGATAAAATGAAGTAAAACTCAACAAAGGTCTCACTTAGCAACAGAAGGTCTGGCCTCTGTTGTTGTAAGGCGAGGACTGTGTACTGAGTATATATTTTCACAGCAGCCTAAGCCAAAACTCATACATGTGGAGCCACAGACTCTATTTTGCGACGAGCATCTAAATTGTAATTGGAACCAGGGTGGTTAACTGTTGCATAAATCCAGTTTAACAGATTTTTATTTTAAATCTTATGATGGAAAACCTTTCCTCATTGGAGAGCGCGTTTCTAGCCAACTTCATCATGGAAGAGAAATCTTGGTGGTGGGCGAGAAAAAAAGACAACACGCCTCCTTATCTTAGCTATCAGATTCCAGATCATCTAAAAAGGCCTTTTTTAAAAAAAAAAAATCTGCGGGGGTGGAAGGGTGGAGCTTTTTAATAGTCAGCATTTAAAAAAATACATATATTTAATCTGGCAAGGAGATAACAGCAAAGCCAGTCAGAAATTTCTGCGGGTCCACCTTCGTAGTTTCCATTGTAAAATTATCATAATCAAGTTACTTCCTGCCTCCTCCGTCAGGAATTTAGCAACTGATAATTGCTTATCTTCCTGTAATTAAAGGTTGAGGAGGAGGAATTCACACACAGACAATGCTGGGTGATCTACCTACTGGGGACATCTTGCTAATGTTCAAAGATAAGTCCTTGTGCTTGAGCAGAGTTATTTTGAGGCCCAAATGAGAGAGAAAAACTCGTGCTTTGGCTAAGCTGCCTTACCAGGCCCGCCTCTGTAGAGCCTTTTACAGGTGGTTGCTATAACATGTAAATAATCTAGGACACGGATAGTCCTTCACTGGAAGTTTTTAAGAAGAGACTGGACAGCCATTTGTCTGAAATGGTACAGGGTTTCCTGCCTGAGCAGGGGGTTGGACTAGATGACCTCCAAGGTCCCCTCCAACTTTACTACTACTACTACTACTACTACTACTACTACTACTGTTATTATTGTTGTTGTTGTTGTTATTTATGACCACAGCTGGGAGTCAGGACTAGAATTTCCATAGAAATAGAAGAGAGTGGAGTGGAGTGGAATTGGGAATGGAATTGGGAATGGAATGGTATAGAATAGAATAAAATAGAATAGAATAGAATAATGAGGTAGAATAGAATAGAATAAGCAATAGTAAAATAGAATAGAATAGAATAAGCAATAGTAAATTAGAACAGAATAGAATAGAATAGAAAATAGAATAGAATAAAGAATGGAATAGGATAGGATAGAATAGAATAAGCAATAGTAAATTAGAATAGAATAGAATAAAGAATTAATAGAATAGAATAGAAAATAGAATAGAATAAAGAATTAATAGAATAGAATAAGCAATAGTAAATTAGAATAGAATAGAATAAAGAATTAATAGAATAGAATAGAACAGTGGTTCTCAACCTTTTTAATGCCGCGACCCCCAACCGGTCGTAAGTCGAGGACTACTCAACCGGTCGTAAGTCGAGGACTACTCAACTGGTGCAGCACCGTTTGCAGAATGGGACTTTGGCGGGCTCAGCAGGGCAGAGACAGCCTGGACAATTCCTATTGGCTTTTGAAAGCCAATAGAATTAGACTCTATTCAAGAGAGTCTCTTCTATTGGCTTTCAAAAGCCAATAGAATAAGAGGGAGGAGCACAGCTAAGGAAAAGGGGGGAAAAATGGCGGACTGCGTTGTTTGGCGACCCCCATGAAATGGTCATTCGACCCCAAAGGGGGTCCCAACCCACAGGTTGAGAACCACTGGAATAGAAAATAAAATAGAATAGAATAATAACTTTGTCACTTTAAATCAGGGGTCTTCAAACTTGGCCCTTTTATGGCATGCCTGGCTGAGGAATTCTGGGAGTTGACCTCCACAAGTCATAAAAGGGCCAGGTCTGAAGACCCCTGCTTTAAATGTAAACTAATCAGCATCCATTAAAATGAGATTCCACTGCATTCAGCTCTCAAAGGCTCCCCACCGTGCTAAACGAGGCAATTGTTAAATGCGTTTTGCCCCGTTTTACAACCTTTCTTGCCTTGCCACCGTTGTCAAGGGAATTATTGAATTAGTCAGCTAGTAAGGTGTTTGCTGAGTGAACCCAGCTTCCCCCGCAGACTCTGGTTGTCCAAAGGTCGCAAAAGGGGATGATCAGGTGACCCTGGGAAGGACGCTGCGACCGTCCTAAACACGAGTCCGTTGCCGAGCCTCCGAATTTTGATCCCGCGACCCACGGGGGATGCTGCAAGGACCGTTAACTAGGAAACACAGTCCCAAGTTGCTTATTTCAGTGCCATTGTCAGAAGAAGAAGAAGAAGAAGAAGAAGAAGAAGAAGAAGAAGAAGAAGAAGAAGAAGAAGAAGAAGAAGAAGAAGAAGAAGAAGAAGAAGAAGAATAAGAAGAAGAAGAAGAAGAAGAAGAAGAAGAAGAAGAAGCAGAAGAAGAAGAAGAAGAAGAAGAAGAAGAAGAAGAAGAAGAAGAAGAAGAAGAAGAAGAAGAAGAAGAAGAAGAAGAAGAAGAAGAAGAAGAAGAAGAAGAAGAAGAAGAAGAAGAAGAAGAAGAAGAAGAAGAAGAAGGTCAAGCAGGAAACGCTATACCATTTCAGACAAATGGCTGTCCAGTCTCTTCTTAAAAACTTCCAGTGTTGGACCATCCACCGCTTCTGGAGGCAGGTGGTTCCACAGGTTAATTGTTCTAACTGTAAGGAAGTTTCTCCTTAGTTCCAGGTTGCTTCTCTCTTTGATGAGTTTCCATCCATTGGTTCTTGTCCTGCCTTCAGGCGGAACAGTGGAGGGCTACTTATAAATAAGGATAGCTATGGCAAATCTTGACAGCATACTAAGAAGCAGAGACGTCACCCTGCCAACAAAAGCACGCATAGTCAAGGCCACGGTTTTCCCAGTTGCAATGTGTGGCTGTGAAAGCTGGACCATAAGAAAGGCTGAGAAGAATGGAGGCCTTTGAGCTCTGCTGCTGGAGAAGACTCCTGCGAGTCCCCTGGACTGCAAGGCGATCCAACCGGTCAGTCCTGGAGGAGATCCACCCCGACTGCTCTTGAGAAGGTCAGATCCTGAAGTTGAAACCCAAGTACTTTGGCCACCTAATGAGAACGAAGGACTCCCTGGAGAAGGGCCTGATGCTGGGAAAGATGGAGGGCAAGAGAAGAAGGGGACGACGGAGAAGGAGGTGGCCGGAGGGAGTCCCTGAAGCAGGAGGCGTGAGCTTCAATGGACTCCAGAAGATGGGAGAGGACAGGAAGGCCTGGAGGGACGTTGTCCATGGGGTCGCGAGGGGTCGGACACGGCTTTGCGACTAACAACAACTTATAAATAAATAAATGCTGAGAGATACGTGCTCCAGTACTACAGGCCTCCTCTCCACCAGAGGGTGTCCACGAGGAGCCTCAAACTTGCAACTCCAGACCTGAATTTCCATTTCCCAGGACCGGCTTGAACCAAACTCCAGGGTCGCCAGCCTGGTAGCGTTGCGAGACCTTCTTGAAATTAGCCAGGCCCTGTCCCTGGTGGGCTTCTTTGGGTGCCCAGCCCCTAAAAGACCTCCTGCCTAACAGACCCTAAGCCCTGGGCCTGTAAGGAGGCCCCACAAATTGGGGTCCCCTGTTTCTCCAGTTCCCCCTGGCCTCCGAGCCCGCTTTCGTCCCATATGCCCACCATGTCGGACAGACCCCTCAAACACAGGCAGAAATCCAAGCGGTGCGCCCTCTGCGAGGCTGCCTTTCCCGGGGCTGCGGAGGGAGACCTGTGTCCCCGCTGCTCCCTGCAGCCTCTCAGCCCCCCCGGTTTGGCAGCAGGGGGCTTAGGGTCCCAGTGGAGGGAGCCCAGGGCCCCTTCCCCCTCCGTCAGCTTGGGGGAAGACCCCAAGGATCCAGACCCCGAAGAGGACCCAGAGATCCAGAAGCTGGACTGGGTAAGTTTGAGCTGTCAATCTTTTTTCGGTCTACGGCCCTGACTCAAATCTCGTCTACAGGAGGACGGGTGTTTTTATTTTAAATTTTAATTTTGAGCCCACAAAATTTTAATTTTGAGCCCACAAAAATTTGCTCCTATCTGTTCCCCTGGTGCAAATACAGTTTGTTGTTGTTAGTTGCGAAGTTGTGTCCAACCCATTGCAACCCCACAGATTATTATTATTATTATTATTACTATCAATCATCGCACAGTCAGCCAGATGTTCAGACTGGATTTGGCATTTTGTCTACCTATCGAGTCCTTACCCAGGACCTGGGATAGGCAGATGTGGATGTTTGATGGTATTACAGATATCGTCGCAGGATGGAAGCAGTTCCTAGTAAGGCCGCCTTTTGCAATTGACTAATAGCGAATTTGTCAATGCCAACGGTGTTCAAGTGGTGCTCCAGTTGTTTTGGGATTGCACCCAAGGAGCCTATGACTATTGGTACCACCCTTGCTTGCTTTTGCCACAGTCTTTCTATTTCTATTTGAAGGTCTTTGTATTTTGTTATCTTCTCCAGTTCTTTCTATTATTATTATTATTATTATTATTATTATTATTATTATTATTATTATTATTATTATTATTATTATTAAAATAATACGTTCCTCCAGGCCTTCCTGTCCTCTACCATCTTCTGGAGTCCATTGAAGCTCACGCCTCCTGCTTCAGGGACTCCATCCAGCCACCTCATTCTCCGTCGTCCCCTTCTTCTCTTGCCCTCCATCTTTCCCAGCATCAGGCTCTTCTCCAGTGAGTCCTTCCTTCTCATTAGGTGCCCAAAGGACTTGAGTTTCAGCTTCAGGATCTGGCCTTCTCAAGAGCAGTCGGGGTTGATCTCCTCTAGGACTGACCAGTCTGATCACCTTGCAGTCCAGGGGACTCGCAGGAGTCTTCTCCAGCACCAGAGTTCAAAGGCCTCCATTCTTTGGCCTTTCTCAGCCTTTCTTACGGTCCAACTTTCACATCCATACATTGCAACTGGGAGAACCATGGCCTTGACTATACATACTGTTAGTGGCAGGGTGACATCTCTGCTTTTTAGTATGCTGTCTAGATTTGCCATGGCTTTCCTCCCCAGGAGCAAGCGTCTTTTCATTTCTTGGCTGCAGTCCCCATCTGCGGTGATCTTGGACCCAGGACGATAAAATCAGTCACTACCTCCATTTCTTCCCCATCTATTTGCCAGGAATTGAGAGGGCCGGATGCCAAGATCTTGGTTTTCTTAATGTGCAAATACAGTTAGTCCTCGATTTTCAACGGTTCAAAATTACAACGGCACCCCCCAAAAAAGTGACTTAGTTACTACCGTTTTTCACACTGAACAATCATGACAGAATCTCAAAAATTCAGCCGCTTGGCAACTGACTCATATTTATGACGGTTGCAGCATCCCGGAGGGGGGCATGTGATCCCCCTTATGGGACTTTTTGACGAGCAAAGTCAATTTGGAAGCCAGATTCACTTATCAACCGTATTAATGCTTAACAGCTGTGGCAAGAAAGGTCGTAAAATAGAGTAAAACGGACTTGACTGTCTTGCTTAGCAAAGGAAGTTTTGGGGTCAATTGTAGTCGTAAGTTGAGGATTACCTGTACATCAAACTACATGTTTGAATTTTGCCCAAGTATACAGTAATTAGTTGTTTTTTGACAAAAAGGTGGGGCTTCTGCAGTTCATTACAAGCTTCCTGCTGTTTCCTTTCCCCCACACTTCCATCCATCCATGCGTGGCAGGCAAATAATAGAACTTGGACAGACATTCCGTTCCAAAGCCCACTTTAATTGCATCCGTATCTCTTTGATGCAGTTAATAGTGATATTTACTGGAGCAAATTGGTTTGAGGCATTTGGAAAAGATGCATCAGATCAAAACTTAGAGCATATTTGTTGCATGCAAACAATCTGAGATGTGGTTTCAATCAGTCAATCAGAATAGAGCTGGAAGGGACCATGAAGGTCTTCTAGTCCAACCCCCTGCTCAAGCAGGAAACTTTATACCATGTCAGATAAGGGACTGTCCAGTCTCTTCATAAAAACCTGCAGTGATGGAGCATCTACAATTTCCGAAGGCAAGCAGTTCCACTGGTTAATTGCTCTCACTGTTAGGAAGTTTCTCCTTAATTCCAAATTGCTTCTCTCCTGGATTAGTTTCCATCCGTTGTTTCTTGTCTGTCCTTCTGGTGCTTTGGAAAATAGGTTGACCCCCCTCTTCTTTGTGGCAGCCCATTGAACACTGGAATACTGCTACCATGTCACTCCTACTCCTTTTTTCTAGACTGGCCGTACCCAGTTCCTGTAACTGTTCTTCATATGTTTTGGTCTCCAGGCCTTTAATCACCTTAGTTTTTCTCTTTTGCCCTTTTCCCAAAGTCTCAACGTCTTTTTTGTAATGTGACCAAAACTGGATGCAGTATTCCAGGTGTGGCCTTACTAAAGTTTCATAAAGCGGTACTAATACTTTACGTGATTTTGATTTGATGCTTTTGTTTATATACAACCAAGGATTATATTAGCTTTTTTGGCTGCTGCCGCACACGGCTGGCTCATGTTTAAGTGATCGTCCTATCCAGTTAAAAAGGATCTGATTGCAGGATTTGAAAAAGTTCTTTGTCTAGTCTAGATCCCTGACCACATCACTGGGTGTGATGGATACTTTTACTGCATTTAGTGCTAGCTCCTCTTCTGTCATGTAGCCTATCTGGCTGCCTGATATTTTTACTGAGTGCATCTAAATTGAATTGCATTCACATCTTTTTTCTTCTTATTAGTTAAATATATATTATGTTCCTCGAGATGCAGTTATGGAACAGGTTTTAAATTAACTCAATATTATTTTTTTTAAGGAATTGCTGGCTATGGAAAAACTTGAATCCTGGCAAACTCATCCTCACAAAAGGATGCTTTGACTGCCAATGCTTTTCAGTGCACGCGCTTCCTGCATATAGATGAATAAAACGTAGCTTAAGGCACAGTCAATATCTGGATAAAATTTTTAAGAAATCAAGTGTACCTTTTCTCTCCACTTATTTAATTACTTATTTATTTAATTACTTGGTTTTGATTGCAGTGACTGCTAATATTCCACTTCTCCCAAAAGTAATGTCGAAGGACAGGCTAGCAGGACCCATTGTCCCAGTAGCTGTGAAAATATTCAAGAAATCCATATCTTAAATCCGGGTGTCAAAATGATACTATACGATCTTCGTGCTGTTTTTAAAAGAACCATAATTGACAAATGTATGTATTATTGCTTGAAATGTTATTGTGGTAATGGTAAAACGCAGCCTAAAAATATTTCAAATAAATAAAATTACTGTTTATTTAAAAAAAAACTATTTGTTTTAAAGCCCCAGTTGTTTCAAAGGGATAACAGGCCACTTGGAATCTTTTCAATTTAAAATGTCTATCCTGAACTGCAGAGGTGCTTATGTTATTTGCAAAAACTCAAGGGCTGGGAAACGTTGCCGATTTTAAAATCAGCTTTTTTTCCAATAGGGCATTAGAAGAGCGACATCATGAAATGAACAAAGCCGTGTCACGTCCTTCTAGGAAAAATTCTTAATTGTAAATCATACTATGTATCAACAAGCAGTCTTAGCAGTTGGAAGGGACCTTGGAGGTCTTCTAGTCGAACCCCCTTGCTCAAGTGAGGTTGACAATTCTTATTATAGCAAACAAAATACAGAAAGGGCGGCCTTCGGGGGTCACCCAGAACCACGATTTCCTTAAACCACAGTTAGTCGCTGGCCCAGTTTGCACCCTACCCCAACCTGGCGCCCTTCAGATGCATTGCCATGGCAACACGCGACTGGAGGGAACCAGGTTGGGGAGGGCCCCCCCCCCTCAATCAGCGGGAGGCGAGCTCTGGTTTACAGGCTGGGGATGATGGGGCCGAGAACAGGGACCTCCAACAGTGGAGAAAAAGCTAGCCGAGGCCAGTTTCCAGCGGAACTTCCGGCGCGGGGGACGCCGTTTCCGCCCGGAATCTGCGCCAGCACTTGGTCCCTTCCGGTCGAGTCCGTCCGGGAGCGCTTCCGGTTCAGCCCAGCCCCGTTGGCAAGATTCGGGCGTGAAGAGCCGAGGAAGGACGCCGCCCGGGACAGGTGGGGAGGGGGACGCCGCCCCGGGGGGGGGGGAAGCAGGAGGACTCCCCCTTTTCTGGGGGATGCAGAGCTGGTTGCGGGGGGGCCTGCTCTGTTTTGGGGCGGGGGCGGCAGCAGGAACCGGTTCGCGGTGGGAGGGGAGCCGGGCGGTGGGCGACCGGGTGGGGGGGTGGATGGAAGAGTCGGGCCGGGGGGGGTGGGGTCAAAGGTCAAGGGGGTCCTCTGGGCGGCCGTGGGGGTGAAGTAGCTCCCAGGGATGTTGCATCAGAGCTGGGGAGGGGTCCTAAAGTGGAGGGGGGGAAGGGCAGGTGCAGACTTATGGGTCCAGCTCCCCCCCGGGGGGGCACAATATGGGCGGGGGGGGGAAACCTTCTGGGCTGCTCTTTTCAATTATTTATCATTTGGGCTGCTATTTTTAATTCTGTTCTCCCCCCCACACACCCTTAAGTCCTCGACTTACGACCACCGTTGAGCCCAGAATGTCTGTTGCAAAGAGAAACTTTTTTTTTAAGTGAGTTTTCTGGCCACCGTCGTTAAGCGAATCACCGCAGTTAGTCACGCGGTTGTTAGAAGTGAATCTGGCTCCCCCTCCCCCCCCCCGTTGACTTTGCTTGTCGCAAAAGGGGATCACGTGACCCACCGCGACTGTCATAAGTATGAATCACTAGCCAAGCGTCTGAATTTTGATCACGGGGCCCTGCAGGATGTTGCGACAGCCGTGTGAAAAACGATCCCAGCTCACTTTTTTTCAGTGCGGTTGTAACTTCGCATGCTCACGTAAGTCGAGGACTACCTGTGTATTTATTTATTTACCATATGGCATGCAGGTAGTCCTCAGCTCACAATGGTTCGTTTAGTGACTGTTCAGTGTTACAACATCACTGGGGGGGGGGAAAGGGACTTCGGACCCTTTTTCACACTTGCGAGCGTTGTAACATCCCCACAGTCCCGTGATCCAAATAACGACACTTGGCCACTGGTTCATATTTATGACAGTTGCGGTGTCCCCCGGGGCCATGTGATCCCCTTTGCAACCTTGGTTATAAGCCATATGGCAGGGGTCTTCAAACTTGGCTCTTTTATGACTTGTGGACTTCAACTCCCAGAATTCCTCAGCGTGCACGCTGGCTGAGGAGTTATGGGAGTTGAATTCCACAAGTCATAAAAGGGCCAGATTTGAAGACCCCTGAGATAGATGGTTAAATAGAAGTAGATAGAAAAGAAATAGATGGATAGGTAGATGGAGATAGAATCATCTTAGAATCAGAGAATATTAGAATCACCTTAGAATCACCTTAGAATCTTAGAATCAGAGAATATTAGAATCACCTTAGAATCAGAGAATATTAGAATTACCTTAGAATCATCTTAGAATCATAGAATATTAGAATCATCTTAGAATACCCTTAGAATCTTAGAATCAGAGAATCTTAGAATCATCTTAGAATTTTAGATTCACCTTAGAATCATCTTAGAATCACCTTAGAATCTTAGAATCACCTTAGAATCATCTTAGAATCAGAGAATATTAGAATCACCTTAGAATCATCTTAGAATAAGAGAATATTAGAATCATCTTAGAATCATCTTAGAATCAGAGAATCTTAGAATCACCTTAGAATCTTAGAATCAGAATCTTAGAATTTTAGAATCATCTTAGAATTATCTTAGAATCACCTTAGAATCTTAGAATCAGAATATTAGAATCACCTTAGAATCATCTTAGAATCAGAGAATATTAGAATCACCTTAGAATCTTAGAATCAGAGAATCTTAGAATCACCTTAGAATCATCTTAGAATCACCTTAGAATCTTAGAATCAGAATATTAGAATCACCTTAGAATCATCTTAGAATCAGAGAATATTAGAATCACCTTAGAATCACCTTAGAATCTTAGAATCAGAGAATATTAGAATCACCTTAGAATCAGAGAATATTAGAATTACCTTAGAATCATCTTAGAATCATAGAATATTAGAATCATCTTAGAATACCCTTAGAATCTTAGAATCAGAGAATCTTAGAATCATCTTAGAATTTTAGAATCACCTTAGAATCTTAGAATCAGAGAATCTTAAAGTCACCTTAGAATCACCTTAGTATGTATGTATGTATTTATTTATTTATTTATTTATTTATTTATGGGACTTATATACCGCTTTAAGTGCGAGCACTCTCTAAGCGGTGTACACCAGTAAGCAATGTATATATATATTTACATTGCCCCCAACAATCTGGGTCCTCATTTTACCTACCCCGGAAGGATGGAATGCTGAGTCAACCTTGAGCCGGTGAGATTTGAACCGCTGACCTGCTGAACACAGTCAGCTAAAGTGGCCTGCAGTACTGCACTCTAACTGCTGCGCCACCTCGGCTCATCATTTTAGAATCATCATAATCTTATAATTTTAGAATCTTAGAATTACGGAATCATGCAGCCATAGAACGGTAGGGCTGAAAGAGTCCTTGGAGGTCTTCTAGTCCAGCCCCCTGCTCAAGACAGGGTACCTTGAGGGGTCCTTGGTGACCTCTGAGCTTGCTTGTTTTCTCCCAAACATTTCATTACTCAAACTAGGTAACCTCATGGATGATGTTACTCTAGTTTGGGTAATGAAATGGCTGCGAGAAAACAAGCATAATCGGTGGGCACCAAGGACCCCTCATGTCAACCCTGAGCTACAAATAATTCTCCTTTATTAGCAACAGGAAACCTTATTCCATTCCAGACAAATGGCTGTCCAGTCTCTTCTTGAGAACCTCCAATGATGGAGCACCCACAACTTCTTGTGGCAAGTCGTTCCACTGGTTAATTGTTCTCCCTGTCAGGAAGTTTCTCCTTAGTACTAGGATGCTTCTCTCCTTGGTCAGTTTCCATCCGTTGCTTCTTGTCCTGCCCTCTGGTGCCCTAAAGCAGGGATTCCCAGCTGGGGGTGCGAGACAATATTCCAGGGAATGTGAAAACTTGGGTTTTCAAAATTATAGTGTGTATGCATAATTTGTGGCCATTATTTCAAATTTTTATAAGAGGTGCAAGAATATATCAGAAGCTTTTAGGGCAGCGGTTCTCAACCTATGGGTCGCGACCCCATTTGGGGTCGAACGACCATTTTACGGGGGTCGTGAAACAATGCGATCCGCCATTTTCCCCCCTCAGGGCGCGGCGCTGCCCATGCGCGCCGCACATGGGGGCGGCACGTCCGTGTGACAGGGGTCGCCGTCACACGAAGATTGAGAACCGCTGTTTTAGGGGTATAGAAAATGTTGGGAGCCACTGCCCTAAAGAATAAGTCAATCCCCTCTTCTTTCTGTGGTGTTGTTCTAGAGCAAGGGTCTTCAAACTGGCCCTTTTATGACTTGTGGACTTCAACTCCCAGAATTCCTCAGCGTGCACGCTGGCTGAGGAGTTATGGGAGTTGAATTCCACAAGTCATAAAAGGGCCAGATTTGAAGACCCCTGAGATAGATGGTTAAATAGAAGTAGATAGAAAAGAAATAGATGGATAGGTAGATGGAGATAGATAGATAGATAGATAGATAGATAGATAGATAGATAGATAGATAGATAGATAGATAGATAGATAGATAGATGGATGGATGGATGGATGGACGGACAGGGGGAGAGAGAGAGAGAGAGAAAGAAAGAAAAAAGAAAGAAAGAAAGAAAGAAAGAAAGAAAGAAAGAAAGAAAGAAAGAAAGAAAGAAAGAAAGAGAAAGAAAGATGGATAAAAGAGAGAGGGAGTTAATAGATAGATAGTGTGATAGACGAGAGGATAGGTGGATGGATGGATGTGATGGCGCTCTCACCAAAGGCGAGGTGAGAGAATAAATAGCTAAGATTAAGCACGCTGGCTGAGGAATTCTGGGAGTTGAAGTCCATAAATCATAAAAGGGCCAAGTTTGAAGACCCCTGTGATATGGTCATAAGTGTGAAAAACAGTCATATATCACATTTTTTTCCAATGCCGTAACTTTGAACCGTTACTAAACCAGCTTTTGTAAGTCGAGGAATACTTCTATGGGATCCAGCGTCTGACAAGACCCAGAATCAAATTCAGTTGCCCTATAAATTCATTAAATAAGCAGATGTGGCTGGATGGCGGCAGAGGACATTATGCAAGGCCTTGCCGTGCCCCACGGCCATTTACATCAGTGGTGTGTGCCAAGAACATTGTGCAAAGGACAGGAATGGTGGTGGTTGGCCTCCGGGGCAACCGGCCCAGGTTGCATAAACCCGGGGTGTGACTGTACTTTGTGATATTGGTTTGATATGACGTTGGTTGTTTCGTTTTCTCTTTATTTCTATTACTCTGCCTAGAATCAGACATGGTGACTTTCAGTGGCTTTCTCATTTCCTTGCGCTGTTCACAGGATTGCAGATAGTCCTTGACCTACGACTGCAATGGAGCCTAAAATTTCTGTTCCTAGGTGAGACATTTCTTCAGTGAGTGTGCCCCATTTTATGATCTTTCTTGCCATGGTTCTTAAGCGCATCCCCGCAGCTGTGCAGATAATAATACAGTTGTTAAGTGAATTGAATCGGAATAGAGCTGGAAGGGACCTTGGAGGTCTTCTAGTCCAACCCACAGCTCCAGCAGGAGAACCTATACCAGGGGTAGGCAATCTTGGCTCTTTTATGACTCGTGGACTTCAACTCCCAGAATTCCTGAGCCAGCCATGCTGAGGGGAAAGGGAGAGGTTTCCAAGCTGAGCCATGCTGGCTCAGGAATTCTGGGAATTGAAGTCCACAAGTCATGAAGGGGCCACAGTTCCCCCATGCTGGCTGAGGAATTCTGGGAGTTGAAGTCCACGAGTCATGAAGGGGCCAAAGTTTCCCTCATGCTGGCTCAAGAATTCTGGGAGTTGAAGTCCATGAGTCGTGAAGGGGCCATAGTTCCCCCACGCTGACTCAGGAATTCTGGGAGTTGAAGTCCGCGAGTCATGAAGGGGCCATAGTTCCCCCACGCTGGCTGAGGAATTCTGGGAGTTGAAGTCCACGAGTCCATCCCTTCTTAAAAGCCTTCAGTGATGGAGCACCCACAACTTCTGGTGGCAAGCAGTTCCACTAGTTAATTGTCCTCACTGTTAGGAAGTTTCTCCTTAGTTCCAGGTTGCTTCTTTCCTTGATTAGTTTCCATCCGTTGTTTCTTGTCCCGTCTTCAGCAGCTTTGGAAAATAGGTTGACACCCCTCCCCTTTGTGGCAGCCCCTCAAATACTAGAATATTGCTATCATGTCACCCTTAGCCCTTCTTTTCTCCGGCTTCCCCATTGCTTGTTAGAAACTCACAAAAGGGGATCACATGACCCTTGGATACTGCAACTGTCCTAAATACTGTAATGAATCAATTGCCAAGCATCTGAATTTTAATCATATGATCCTGGGCATGCTGCAATGGTCATAAGTGTGAAAAATGGTCTTATGTCACTTGTTTCATGCCCTTGCAACTTTGAACAGTCACTAAATCAGGGGTAGGCAACCTTGGCTCTTTTATGACTCGTGGACTTCAACTCCCAGAATTCCTGAGCCAGCATGGGGAAACTATGGCCCCTTCATGACTTACGGATTGCAACTCCCAGAATTCCTCAGCCAGCATGGGGGATCTATGGCCCCTTCATGACTCTTGGACTTCAACTCCCAGAATTCCTAAGCCAGCATGGGGGAACTGTGGCCCCTTCGTGACTGGTGGACTTCAACTCCCAGAATTCCTCAGGCAGAATGGGGGAACTATGGTCCCTTCATGACTCGTGGACTTCAACTCCCAGAATTCCTCAGCCAGCATGGGGGAACTATGGTCCCTTCATGACTCGTGGACTTCAACTCCCAGAATTCCTCAGCCAGCATGGCTCAGCTTGGAAACCTCTCCCTTTCCCCTCAGCATTGCTGACTCAGGAATTCTGGGAGTTGAAGTCCACGAATCATGAGGGGGCCATAGTTTCCCCATGCTGGCTCAGGAATTGAAGTCCACCAGTCATAAAAGAGCCCAGGTTGCCCACCCCTGCACTAAATGAACTGTTGTCAATCAAGTATTAGCTGTCCTAACGTAACACCTGCAGAAATTCACTTAACAACTGTGGCAAGACAAGTTGTAAAATGGGGCAAAACTCACTTAACAGCTGCTTTGCTTAGCCACGGAAATGTTGGCCTCTGGTGTGGATCGTAAGCCAAGGGCTACCTGTAGTGTAATCTGGACCCCAGTGTGGAAAACCACACAGGTACGATGACCTCCCCAAAAGCTGAAGGTGCAGCTGTTAAAAGTATCCTCCAAAGGTTGTGGCATTCGTTAATATTAGTTATATTAGTCACGATGTTGGTTATATTAGTCATAAATGTCTGTAGCTGGTCCAATGAAAAAATGTACAAAAGAGATGGTTTTCATCCATCCAAGAAAGGGACTGAGTTATTCAGCTATAAATTCACAGATTTTCTGGAGAAATATTTAAACCAAACAACGGGGACAGTGAGTTAATTGATACAGAACATCCCTGTCCCCGGCAGTCTAAAAATTACAGGGTTAGCAGTGCATGTAACATAGATGTGTGTCTGTGGTCAAGAATATCAACCTTGCTATCAAGCAAAATCAAGCTTTTCATAGCGAGTGCCACACAAAGTGCACTAACCAAATAGGTGGTAAGAAAATAGGGGAACTCCGGCACCACACTGGTTATGTAGAAAGTAAACACGGGGTGAGCCAATAAAGGACTCAAATGTCTATACACCAATGCACAGAGTATGAACAGCAAACAGGGTGAGCTAGAAATTCAGGTTAACGAGGGCAGATATGATATTGTTGCCATTACGCAAACACGGTGGGATGGAATACCCAGCTAGAGGGATTTAAATTATCTAAAAGAGACAGACTAAAAGAGGAGGCGGAGTTGCTCTGTATGTAAGAAATAACTACATCTCTACAGAAATAGAGCACAACAATGATGAAAACTGTCTTGAATGCATTTGGGTCAATATAAAAGTGTGTGGGGGGGAAATGACATTGCCATAGGTGTATACCATAAGCCACCCAACCCAATAGATGAACTTTTTGCTAGTCACCTAACTAAAGTATGTAGAAAACACATCACAATAGTCATGGGGGACTTTAATTACCCTGGCATCAACTGGGAGACAACAATCATATTTTGCTAATGATTAATTGAATGTTAATTGAATGTAAAAAAGTTGGTTGGTTCATTATCTTTTATCCTGGTCCCATCGGGTTTTTGTTTTTTGTTGTTGCAGCTGCTGGGACAATAGTCAAAAGTGCCCTTTCAACATTGCGGTGGTTCTGACATACCAAGTGTGGGCGTCATTGTGTATAGCGCAGCCATGGGCGTTGTGAACTCTGACCGTTGGCAAAGTCGATAGACTTGCATAAGCTCTCCTCCCCAAGCCCTTAAGTGTGGCAGTCATTTCAGTGTGTGTGTCTGTGTGTGTGTGTGTGCAGGCGAGAAAAACGTGGGATCTGGGTCCACAAAGGTGCTTTTTCAAGAGGCAACTGGAGTGTCTTGTTTTGTTTTTTTCTTTGAAGACGTTTCGCTTCTCGTCCCAGAAGCTTCTTCAGCTCTGATTGGAGGGTGGGGAAATGGAAGGATTTATACTCCTTGCAGACAGCCGGTCCTTTGCCTCCTTTTAGAGAGTCGTTGAGGCCACTTGGAGGTTTACCTGTGTCCTCAAGATCACTTGAGTGGTGCAAATGGGTGTGGAGCTTCCTTGGCTACAGGATGTTATCTGCCCTGGGTCCCTTCCCGGTTGAAGACAGGCACACAGGCTGTTGGGGATGAGTTTGTGCTGTCTGCATCTCTAACTGATGGAGCACCCACAACTTCTGGAGGCAACTTAGAATCATCTTAGAATCACCCTAGAATCTTATAATCTCAGAATTTTAGAATCCTAGAATCGCCTTAGTATCATTTTAGAATCATCTTAGAATCAGAGAATCTTAGAATCACCTTAGAATCTTAGAATCACCTTAGAATCAGAGAGTATTAGAATTACCTTAGAATCATCTTAGAATCAGAGAAGAATCACCTTAGAATCTTAGAATCAGAATCTTAGAATTTTAGAATCACCTTAGAATCATCTTAGAATCACCTTAGAATCAGAATATTAGAATCACCTTAGAATCAGAATATTAGAATCACCTTAGAATCATCTTAGAATCAGAGAATATTAGAATCACCTTAGAATCACCTTAGAATCTTAGAATCACCTTAGAATCAGAGAATATTAGAATCACCTTAGAATCAGAGAATATTAGAATCACCTTAGAATCTTAGAGTCACCTTAGAATCACCTTAGTATCACCTTAGTATGTATGTATGTATGTATGTATTTATTTATTTATTTATGAGACTTATATACGCTTTAAGTGCAAGCACTCTCTAAGCAGTGTATACCAGTAAGCAATGTATATATATATTTACATTGCCCCCAACAATCTGGGTCCTCATTTTACCTACCCCGGAAGGATGGAAGGCTGAGTCAACCTTGAGCCGGTGAGATTTGAACCGCTGACCTGCTGAACACAGTCAGCTAAAGTGGCCTGCAGTACTGCACTCTAACTGCTGCGCCACCTCGGCTCATCATTTTAGAATCATCATAATCTTATAATTTTAGAATCTTAGAATTACGGAATCATGCAGCCATAGAACGGTAGGGCTGAAAGAGTCCTTGGAGGTCTTCTAGTCCAGCCCCCTGCTCAAGACAGGGTACCTTGAGGGGTCCTTGGTGACCTCTGAGCTTGCTTGTTTTCTCCCAGACATTTCATTACTCAAACTAGGTAACCTCATGGATGATGTTACTCTAGTTTGGGTAATGAAATGGCTGCGAGAAAACAAGCATAATCGGTGGGCACCAAGGACCCCTCATGTCAACCCTGAGCTACAAATAATTCTCCTTTATTAGCAACAGGAGACCTTATTCCGTTCCAGACAAATGGCTGTCCAGTCTCTTCTTGAGAACCTCCAATGATGGAGCACTCACAACTTCTTGTGGCAAGTCGTTCCACTGGTTAATTGTTCTCCCTGTCAAGAAGTTTCCTCTTACTACTAGGATGCTTCTCTCCTTGGTCAGTTTCCATCCGTTGCTTCTTGTCCTGCCCTCTAGTGCCCTAAAGCAGGGGTTCCCAGCTGGGGGTGTGAGACAATATTCCAGGGAGTGTGAAAACTTGGGTTTTCAAAATTATAGTGTGTATGCATAATTTGTGGCCATTATTTCAAACTTTTATAAGAGGTGCGAGAATATATCAGAAGCTTTTAGGGCAGCGGTTCTCAACCTATGGGTCGCGACCCCATTTGGGGTCGAACAACCATTTTACGGGGGTCGTGAAACAATGCGATCCGCCATTTTTCCCCCTCGGGGCGGCGCTGCGCATGCGCGCCGCGCATGGGGGCGGCGCATCCGTGTGACAGGGGTCGCCGTCACACGAAGATTGAGAACCGCTGTTTTAGGGGTATAGAAAATGTTGGGAGCCACTGCCCTAAAGAATAAGTCAATCCCCTCTTCTTTCTGTGGTGTTGTTCTAGAGCAAGGGTCTTCAAACTGGCCCTTTTATGACTTGTGGACTTCAACTCCCAGAATTCCTCAGCCAGGCACACTAGCTGAGGAATTCTGGGAATTGAAGTCTGCACATCATGAAGGGGCCATAGTTCCCCCACGTTGGCTGAGGAATTCTGGGAGTTGAAGTCCGCACGTCATGAAGGGGCCATAGTTCCCCCATGCTGGCTGAGGAATTCTGGGAGTTGAAGTCCCCCAGTCATGAAGGGACCATAGTTCCCCCATGCTGGCTGAGGAATTCTGGGAGTTGAAGTCCCCCAGTCATGAAGGGACCATAGTTCCCCCATGCTGGCTCAGGAATTCTGGGAGTTGAAGTCCACGAGTCATGAAGGGGCCATAGTTCCCGCACGCTGGCTCAGGAATTCTGGGAGTTGAAGTCCGCAAGTCATGAAGGGGCCACAGTTCCCCCATGCTGGCTGAGGAATTCTGGGAGTTGAAGTCCCATGCCATGTTCCCCCATGCTGGCTCAGGAATTCTGGAGTTGAAGTCCACGAGTCATGAAGGGGCCATAGTTCCCGCACGCTGGCTCAGGAATTCTGGGAGTTGAAGTCCGCAAGTCATGAAGGGGCCACAGTTCCCCCCCCATGCTGGCTGAGGAATTCTGGGAGTTGAAGTCCGCAAGTCATGAAGGGGCCACAGTTCCCCCCCATGCTGGCTGAGGAATTCTGGGAGTTGAAGTCCCCCAGTCATGAAGGGGCCATAGTTCCCCCATGCTGGTTGATGAATTCTGGGAGTTGAAGTCCGCAAGTCATGAAGGGGCCACAGTTCCCCCCCCCCCCATGCTGGCTGAGGAATTCTGGAAGTTGAAGTCCGCAAGACCTCTGTTCTAGAGCAAGGGTGTCCAACCTCAGCAACGTCAAGACTTGTGGATGTCAACTCCCAGAATTCTCCCCCTGGGAGTTGAAGTCAGGAAGTCTTGAAGCTGCCGAGGTTGCCCATCAGGAAGGAGTTTCTTTCTGATCTGAACACTCTCACATTGCTTTTTTCTTGTGCATTGGGGAAATCCTCTGTCAACAAATCATATAATCCAAGAACTGGGTGTTGAGTTTGTACAAAGGGTGTGTATCATTGAAACCACAGCAAAAGAAAAGATTTCACAAAATTGGCACTCGCTCACAGAACATGACAGAGCATGTGATTCCTCGGACAGCAGGCTCTGATCTTGTTTTCTGGGCTGGAACCGAAAGTCTCCGGGGCCTCTCCTTTTCACAGGATATGCATGTTTGGGACCTGCCTGTCCTGGCCTGGACAACTTCCTGACAGGCATTTCCTTCCCTCCCAATTTACACGTCAGATTAAGAATTTTCCCTCCAAGTACCCTCTCTTTACAAGAGAGTAGAAAATAAATAGAATAGAATAGAATAGAATAGAGAAAATGAATAGAAAATAGAATAAAAATAAGAATAAGAATAGAATAGAATAGAATAGGAGAAAGAATAGAATAGGGAAAATGAATAGAATAGAGAAAATGAATAGAAAATAGAATTAGAATAGAATAGAATAGAATAGAATAGAATAGAATAGAATAGAATAGGAGAAAGAATAGAATAGGGAAAATGAATAGAATAGAGAAAATGAATAGAGAATAGAATAGAATAGAATAGAATAGAATAGAATAGAATAGAATAGAATAGAATAGAATAGAGAAAATGAATAGAATAGAGAAAATAGAATAGAATAGAATAGAGAAAATGAATAGAATAGAGAAAGAATAGAATAGAATAGGGAAAATGAATAGAATAGAGAAAGAATAGAATAGGGAAAATGAATAGAAAATAGAATAGAATAAGAATAGAATAGAATAGAGAAAATGAATAGAATAGAGAAAGAATAGAATAGAGTAGAATAGAATAGAGAAAAGGAACAGAAGAAAGAAAGAATAGAATAGAATAACAAATAGAAATAGAATAGAATAGAATAGAATATGGAATGAAATAATAATAGGATAGGATAGCATAGCATAGCATAGGATAGGGCAGTAATGGCGAACCTTTTAGAGACCTGAGCGCCCAAACTGCAACCCAAAACCCACTTATATATCATAGGTGCCGGATGGATGTGGCCCAATGGGTGAGCATGGCTTCCCGCGAGAAGTTGAAATTGATTGATTGAACCTTTTTTTTTTTTTTTTTTTGCACACGGCGGAGGCCTAAAGCGAAAAGGTTTTATAAAACCCAGCTGAAGGCCTAGGACTGGGGCGATGGCGTGCGTGCCCACAGAGAGGGCTCTGATTGCCGCCTCTGGCACCCGTGCCATAGGTTCGCCACCACGGGAATAGAATAAATGAATAGAATAGAGAAAGAATAGAATAGAGAATAGAATAGAAGAATGGAATGGAATGGACAGGTCCTCCTGCTTGAGCAGGGGGGGGGGCTAGACTAGAAGACCTCCCAGGTCCCTTCCAGCCCTATTCTATTCAAAACAGTCCCTAAACGAATCTTTGCAAGTCAAGGACCGCCCGCAAACTTTTGCCCAGGCTTTTACAGTGCTGAAATAAGCAGCGGTCCTGCCCGCAGTTTCAAACATGGTTGCTGGGTTGGGAGAGAAAACAACAACAACTCAGTAGTATTAGCCGTGTCCAATATTGCCTGGACAGCTGGTTTTTCCTGTGACTCCAGCAGGGACAAACAATTTGTGCGTAAGAGAGCCACACAAATCCCTCCCTCCCTCCTCGCCCCACTTCTCCTGACCGACGGACGTGCCAGCGTGAGCCTTCTGCTCCGTTGGCATTCAG
The DNA here is from genome assembly GCF_016545835.1 of Crotalus tigris. Taxonomy (NCBI): domain Eukaryota; kingdom Metazoa; phylum Chordata; class Lepidosauria; order Squamata; family Viperidae; genus Crotalus; species Crotalus tigris. The sequence goes on from NW_024096984.1 coordinate 43,058, forward strand.
CCGGACAGCCGGGCACTGCCCCCCCCCCCGTTTTCCTTTTCTTTCACCAGTTCCCTTAAAACGCCTGCTTGGATCCTCCAGGTGTCTCCAGCCGATCTCCCAGAGGCGATTGCCGGGATGGATCCCCAGATCTCGGCCAGATTAAACTCCAGGAAGAGGAGGAAAGAAGGAGCGGGTTCCAACGGGGCCGCCCAGACAGACGGCATCCCGTTGAAAGTGCCCCGCAACTGTATAGTAAGTGGAGAAGGGCTGGGTCCACAGGGGTAGGCAGCCTTGGCTCTTTGATGACTGGTGGACTTCAACTCCCAGAATTCCTGAGCCAGCCTGGCTCAGCTTGGAAATGTCTCCCTTTCCCCTCAGCGTGCCTGGCTGAAGAATTCTGGGAGTTGAAGTCCGCAAGTCATGAAGGGGCCATAGTTTCCCCATGCTGGCTCAGGAATTCTGGGAGTTGAAGTCCACGAGTCATGAAGGGGCCATAGTTCCCCCATGCTGGCTGAGGAATTCTGGGAGTTGAAGTCCACGAGTCATGAGGAGGCCATAGTTCCCCCATGCTGGCTCAGGAATTCTGGGAGTTGAAGTCCACGAGTCATGAAGGGGCCATAGTTCCCCATGCTGGCTGAGGAATTCTGGGAGTTGAAGTCCATGAGTCATCAAGGGGGCCATAGTTCCCTCATGCTGGCTCAGGAATTCTGGGAGTTGAAGTCCACGAGTCATAAAAGAGCCAAGGTGGCCTACCCCTGGGCTGGGAGAAGGGATGGTGGGTGGGCTTCAATTCCCCAAAGGCCTAGAAAGTGGGTGGGCTTCCATACCCAGAATTCTCCAGCCAGCATGGCTGACTGGGGGATTCTGGGAGTTGAAGTCCAGCCACTTTCAAGAGGCTGAGGTTGAAAGACACTTCTCTAGGATGACTCAATCGCTGTTTTTCTCCTGGGAAAAAAATCACATTTGTTAACTGCAGTCTGTTTTTTCCGTCAGATTCTGATCTTACAGTCATCTCAGTTGACACAAGTGACCCATTTTGTTTTGTTTTGTTTCTTTTTTATTTTTATTATTTTTTTTATTTTACTTATTTTTTGTTTTGTTTTATTTTGCTTGTTTTTCATGTTGCTTTTTATTTCATTTTAGCTTTTATTTATTATTTTTGCTTTACTTTGCTTTATTTTAATTTCTTTTTCTTTTACATTTTTTATTTTACTTTATTTTGCTTATTTTTTTCCTTTTATTTTTTATTTCATTTTAACTTTTTTGTTTTATTTTGCTTTACTTTATTTTAATTTCTTTTTATTTTACTTATTTTTTATTTTCCTTTAGTTTGCTTATTTTTTTATTTCATTTTAACTTCTATTTCATTTTAACTTTCATTTATTATTTTTATTTTACTTCACTTTATCTATTTTAATTTCTTTTTATTTTACTTGTTTTTATTTCATTTCTATTTATTTTACTATATTACTATGCGGGCTGGAGAATTCTGGGAGTTGAAGTCCACACGTCTTAAACTTGGCAAGCTTCGGAAACATTGCTATAAAATAGAGTTCTCCAGGGCTAATCCTCACATTAACATATGACAAAGAATAATAATAAAGTTGGAAGGGACCTTGGAGGTCATCTAGTCCAGCCCCCTGCTACAATAATATGCTACAATAATTATATAATTCCTGCTCTGATGCCTCTTTTCCTAACCCTCATAAACATTGAATAAACATCTTTTTCTGATTTTTATTTTTTTAAACCCAGGGATTGCGAGAGCCGGCTCCATTTTCCGATGAGCTGGAAGTGGACTACAGCAAGCCCTACACACGAGTCACGTTTGAAGAGGCAACGAGAGGAACGCCCTGTAAGTGTTTTTTTTTTTATTTTGTATTATTATTATTATTATTATTATTATTATTATGGATCATCGCACAGTCAGCCAGATGTTCAGACTGGGTTTGGCATTTTGTCTACCTATCGAGTCCTTACCCAGGACCTGGGATAGGCAGATGTGGATGTTTGATGGTATTACAGGTATCGTCGCAGGATGGAAGCAGTTCCTAGTAAGGCCGCCTTTTGCAATTGACTAATAGCGAATTTGTCAATGCCAATGGTGTTCAAGTGGTGCTCCAGTTGTTTTGGAATTGCACCCAAGGCGCCTATGACTATTGATACTGTTGTTGTTGTTGTTGTTGTTATTATTAAGCTGGAAGAGACCTTGGAGGTCATGTAGTCCAACCCCCTGCTCGGGCAGGAAATCCTATACCATTTCGGACAAATGGCTGTCCAGTCGCTTCTTAAAAACCTCCAATGTTGGAGCATTCACCACTTCTGGAGGCAGGTGGTTCCACTGCTTAATTGTCCTCACTGTCAGGAAATTTATCCTTAATTCTAGCTTGCTTCTCTCCTTGAGTAGAAGTTGGACTTGTTAATATTTAATACCCTAAGCCAGTTGGACATTGATGTTTGAGAGAGTTGGAAGGGACCTTGGAGGTAGTAGTAGTAGTAGTAGTAGTAGTAGTAGTAGTAGTAGTAGTAGTAGTGATAATAATAATAATAATAATAATAATAATAATAATAATAATAATAATAGACTCTCTGCCACATGATTGGATAATAAAGTGCCTAGAAATAACAGGAGTCAGTAGAAACATCAGAAAATTTGTGCAAAGATCGATGGCACAATGGAAGACACAGTTGCAGATCAATGGTGAGAGGCTGGGAGAGGTTAATATCAAGAGAGGAATATTTCAAGGAGATTCATTATCACCATTACTATTTGTTATTGCACTGTTTCCTCTGTCAACAATACTGAATAACTCAGGACATGGCTATCAAACATCAAAAACATCTGCCAGACTATCCCACCTCCTTTACATGGATGATCTGAAGCTGTATGGAAAAACATCATCTGAAATAGAATCGCTGCTCAACACTGTCCGTATATATAGCCAAGATATTGTAATGGAGTTTGGCTTGGACAAATGTGCCACACTTACTATCAAACAAGGAAAAATAGTGAAAACTGAAGGAATCAAGATGCCCACGAAAATAACATTAAGAGTCTGGATGAGGAAGAGTACTACAAATACTTGGGTATCCTTCAAGCTGACAACATCAAGCACACTGAAGTCAAGAAAAAGATTAGAGGTGAATACATCAAGAGAGTGAAGAAGATCTTAAAATCCAAACTCAATGGAGGAAATACCATAAAGGCAATCAACACCTGGGCAATCCCAGTCATTAGGTACACAGCTGGAATAGTGGACTGGACTCAAGCAGAACTAAAAGCAATGGATAGGCAGACCAGAAAAATAATGACAATGAATCATGCCCTTCATCCACGCAGTGACATTGATAGACTTTATCTACCAAGGCAAATAGGTGGGCGTGGAATGCTACAAGTACATCAGATGGTTGAAGAAGAAAAAATGGCTTTGGAAGAATATCTGAAGAACAATGATGAAGATGCACTGAAATTAGTATATCAGGAAGGCTTACTAACTACTGGAGAGACCAAACTGGCCTACAAGAAAGACCAAATGAAGAACAGAATAGAGGCATGGGAAGACAAAGCACTACATGGCCAATACATTAAAAAAATAGCTGGGAAAGCAGATAATAATAAAACCTGGCAATGGCTAAGAGCAGGAAAATTGAAGAAAGAGACCGAGGGACTAATTCTGGCTGCACAAGACCAAGCCTTAAGGACAAATGCATACAAAGTCAAAATTGAGAAGACAGCAACAGACAGTAAGTGCCGCCTATGCAAAGAAGCTGAAGAAACAGTGGACCACTTGGTAAGCTGTTGCAAGAAGATTGCACAGACTGATTACAAGCAGCGGCATGACAAAGTAGCAACAATGGTGCATTGGAAGATCTGCAAAAAATATCATTTGCCTGTAAGCAAAAACTGGTGGGATCATAAAATAGAGAAAGTCATAGAAAATGATAAAATAAAACTGCTCTGGGACTTCAGAATTCAAACAGACAAGCACCTGCAACATAACACCCCAGACTTAACAATTGTCGATAAGAAAGACAAAAAAGTCTGGATAGTGGACGTGGCAGTGCCTGGAGATAGCAGAATAGAAGAGAAAGAACTGGAGAAGATAACAAAATACAAAGACCTACAAATAGAAATAGAAAGACTGTGGCAAAAGCAAGCAAGGGTAGTACCAATAGTAATAGGCTCCTTGGGTGCAATCCCAAAACAACTGGAGCACCACTTGAACACCTTGGCATTGACAAATTCGCTATTAGTCAATTGCAAAAGGCGGCCTTACTAGGAACTGCTTCCATCCTGCGACGATACCTGTAATACCATCAAACATCCACATCTGCCTATCCCAGGTCCTGGGTAAGGACTCGATAGGTAGACAAAATGCCAAATCCAGTCTGAACATCTGGCTGACTGTGCGATGATCCATAATAATAATAATAATAATAGAGTTGGAAGGCACCTTGGAGGTCATCTAGTCCAACCTCCCTGTTCAGGCAGGAAACCCTATATCGTTTCAGACAAATGGCTGTCCAGTCTCTTCTTGAACACTTCCAGTGTTGGAGCATTCACAGGTTCTGGAGGCAGGTTGTTTCACTGGTTAATTGTTCTCACTGTCAGGAAGTTTCTCCTTAGTTCTAGGTTGCTTCTCTCCTTGATGAGTTTCCATCCGTTGTTTCTTGTCCTGCCTTCAGGGGCTTTGGAGAATAGCTTGACTCCCTCTTCTTTGGGGCAGCCCCTGAGATACTGGAAGGCTGCTATCATGTCCCCCCTCGTCCTTCTCTTCGTTAAACTAGACATACCCAATTCAGCAACCATTCCTTATATGTTTTAGCCTCCAGTCCCCTGATCATCTTTGTTGCTCTTCTCTGTACTCTTTCTAGAGTCTCAACATCTTTTTTACATCGTGGTGACCAAAACTGGACGCAGTATTCCAAGTGTGGCCTTACCAAGGCCTTGTAAAGTGGTATTCATAATTTTATCTGTAAGCCCAAAATCATCAATTCTTGTTGTGCAGGGAGGTCCTCGACTTAACGACGCTGACCAAAGCGAATTACGACCGTTTTTCACCCCGACCGTTGCAGCACGTTCAAAACTTTGACACGCTTGGCAACCGATTCACATTTCTCACCGTCTGTTTGCCCCCTTTTACGACCTTCCTGGCCACGGTCGTTAAACGCATCACTGCAGCGGTTGAGTTAGTAACACGGTTGTTAAGCGGATCTGGCTTCCCCCATGGACTTGGCTTGTCAGACAGTCGCAAAAGGGGATCACCTGACCCCCCCCCCCCCAGGACACGGCGGCCATTGTAAATACGAGTCGGTTGCCAAGCGTCCGACTTTTGATCACATGACCACGACGGTCGCAAGTGTGAAAAAAAGCGTCCTAGGTCACATCTTTCGGCGCCGTCGTAAGTTGGAACGGTCGCTAAACGAAAGGTTGCAAGTCCGATGGCATCCGCTTAACGACTCCAGCGGCCGCTTAACAACCTGAAAAAAAAGATGGCGTCAGTCAGGTTGGTTACCTTACAAGCGTCCTAACTTAACGACCTAACGGGCAGCATCCATTACGGTCGTAAGCTGAGGACCGCCTGTGTGCCAGCCGAATGCTCTTCTAACCTACGTCAACCTTTGCAAACGGAGAAGGGGCGTTGTAGTCGAGATTCAAAAGCCTTTCGTTTTTGGCCGCTGTTGGAGCAACTTTCTGGCAGCTGAGAGTTGAGGAGGCAGGGAAAGGAACTCCAGGTCAGCAGAGAGGAAATGTCAGGATCACAACTAGGTTAGTTAGTTGTGCAGCCCGATCTCCCGAGATTTAAAACGGATTTTTCTAGCACTGATGATGTTCCCTAGTTGGGTCATGAAATGTCTGCAAGAAAACCACCCAGCTCAGAGAGCACCCAGGACCCCACAGTTCTCCTCCTCCTCCTCCTCTCCGCAAATCTCACTCCTTTCTAGCACTGATGATGTTACCTAGTTAGGGTAATGAAACGTCTGCAAGAAAACCACCAAGTTCAGAGAGCACCAAGGACCCCACAATCCTTTCTTTTTTTCTTTCTTTCTTTCTCTCTCTCTCTCTCTCTCTCTCTCTCTCTCTTTTCTTTCTCTTCTCCTCCTCCTCAAACTCCACTCCCTTCTAGCACTATGATGTCACCTAATTTAGGTAATGAAATGTTGGCAAGAAAACAACCCAGAAAGCACCAAGGACCCCTCAGTTCTCCTCCTTCCTTCTCCTCTCTGCAATCCCCACTCCCTTCTAGCACTGATGATGTAACCTACTTGGGTCATGAAATGTCTTCAAGAACACCACCAAGTTCAGAGAGCACCAAGGACTCCACAATGCTTTCTCTTTCTTTCTTTCTTTCTTTCTTTCTTTCTTTCTTTCTTTCTTTCTCTTTCTTTCTTTCTTTCTTTCTTTCTTTCTCTTCTACTCCTCCTCCTCTTCCTCCTTCTCTCCCCAAGCCCCCTCCCTTCTAGCACTGATGATGTTGCCTAGCTGGGTCATGAAACATCTGCAAGGAAACAACCCAGCTCAGAGAACACTAGTGACCCATAATTCTTTTCTTCTTCCTCCTCTTCCTTCTCCTCCTCCTTTCCTCCTCTTCTTCCTCTTCCTTCCCACCAACCCCACTCCCTTGTAGCACTGATGATGTTCCCTAGTTGGGTCATGAAACATATGCAAAAAAAGGACCAAGCTCAGAGAGCACTAAAGACCCCCCCCCCATCCTCCTCCTCCTTGCAAATCCCACACCCTTCTAGCCCTGATGATATTGCCTAGTTGAGTCAAGAAACGTCTGCAAGAAAATCACCATGCTCAGAGAGCACCAAGGACCCCACAATCCTTTTCTTCTTCTTCTTCTTCCTCCTCCTCCTCCTCCCTCCCTCCCTCCCTTCTAGCACTGATGAGGTTCCCTAGTTGGGTCATGAAACGTCTGCAAGAAAACCACCCAGCTCAGAGAGCACCCAGGACCCCACAATCCTTTCTCTCTCTCTCTCTCTCTCTCTCTCTCTCTCTCTCTCTCTCTCTCTCTCTTTCTTTCTTTCTTTCTTTCTCTCTCTCTTTCTTTCTTCTCTTTCCTTTTCTTTATTTTTCTTTCTCTTTCTTTCTTTCTCTTCTCCTCCTCCTTCTTTCTGCACACCCCTCTCCCTTCTAGCACTGATGATGTTGCCTAGTTGGGTCATGAAATGTCTGCAAGAAAACCACCAAGCTCAGAGAGCAGCCAGGACCCCACAATCCTTTCTTTCTTTCTTTCTTTCTTTCTTTCTTTCTTTCTTTCTTTCTTTCTTTCTTTCTTTCTTTCTTTCTTTCTTCCTTCCTTCCTTCCTTCCTTCCTTCCTTTCTTTCTTTCTCTCTTACTCTTTCTTTCTTTCTCTCTTTGTTTCTTCTTTCCTTTCTTTCTTTCTCTTTCTTTCTTTCTTTCTTTCTTTCTTTCTTTCTTTCTTTCTTTCTCCTCCTCCTCCTTCTCCTCTCCGCAAGCCTCCCTCCCTTCTAGCACTGATGATGTTGCCTAGTTGGGTCATGAAACGTCTGCAAGAAAGCCACCCAGCTCAGAGAGCACCCAGGACCCTGCAGTTCAGCCCTGAGCTACCCATGTCCTCTTCTCCTTTGGTGTGCCTGTTACATGCCTTGAGCTACGTCCGTCCGTTGCTATTTCGATTCTGCTCACTTTTTCACATGGACCAAAGCCGGCCGTGACTGCCTGCAAGTGGCATCCCGGCCTGGTATTTGTCCACTCACACCTCCAGGCGATGTCTCACTTCCAGTCCTGACGAAAATAATCCTGGCTTAGCTTTAAATTCCAGGGTGTAAGTTCAGAGGGGTCATTTTAGCTATTCTTGAAGCTGCCGACAGATCTCTCTGCTAGCTGCCACGTGGCTTGACGCTGAGGAAGTAGGATGGAAAGTCCCTCAATCCACGCCAGTTTGTGTAGTGACCGTTCTGTAACGATGCTAAGAAAAAGACTCAGGCATGTCTTGAGCAGAGGTTTGAAGCTGCAAGACACAGCTTCACAAAACTCTTTGAGTTTATTGTTTCTTATATACTTTTTACATACATAGGCTTTACCATTAACTGCTGACATTTTCCATTTAGAAGTTTAACCTTTACTTGTTGAGCTAAAGTAATTGAAAAATTCCTTCATATAAGCCAGTGTTTCCCAAACTTGACAATTTTAAGGCATGAGGACTTCAACTCCCAGAATTCCACAGCCAGCGTTGCTGGCTGTGGAATTCTGGGAGTTGAAGTCCACATGCCTTAAAATTGTCAAGTTTGGGAAACACTGATATAAGCAATTATTTTGTAGTAACACATTACCTGTGGAGAGCAGGTAAAAACAAATACAGGTAAATTAGAAAAGGAGAAAGAACTGATAAAGACAAGAAGAGATAAAGACAGGAAGAGATCAGGGGGAACTTAAAGCATATTATTTATTTAGGTAGGTAAGATATTAAGTCAAAAGGGGGTGATCTTTTGGCTGCTTCCTTGGGACAAAGGGTATCAAAAGGTTATGAGGTTTGTGTGGGGGCAATGCATGGCAGTTTGCTGCACGTGCAAATTCCTCCACACGTTCAAAGTTACAACGGCCCTGGAAGAAAAGTGGATTACGGCCTTTTTTTCAGCCTTACGACTCTGGCGACATGCCCACGGTCACGGGATCAAAATTCCGGCGCTCGGCCACAGACTCACATTTACGACCGTCTCAACGTCCAGGGGGTTCATCTGACCCCCTTTGACAGCCTTCCAAAAGTCCACGGGGAAGCCGCAGCGGTTCCCTTAGCAACGGTGGCAAGGAAAGTTGTGAGGAAAAAATAGATTTCACAGATGTCTCGCTTAGCGACGGGAAAATTCGGGGGTCGTTTGAGGTGGTAAGTCGAGGGCCATCTGTGATCCTGCAAAGGTGGGCAGGACATGTGTCCTGCGACAAGCTTTCGCGGCGTCCGGATAGAAGCTCCTGCCTCGCCTTGGTCGATGGACTCCTAGGGCTGGAAGGGACCTTGGAGGTCATCTAGTCCAACCCCTTGCCCAAAGTAGGAAACTAATCAAGGAGAGAAGCAAGCTAGAACTAAGGAGAAACTTCCTGAGAGAACAATTAACCAGTGGAACTGCCTGCCTCCAGAAGCGGTGAATGCTCCAACACTGGCGGTTTTTAAGAAGAGACTGGACAGCCATGTGTCCGAAATGGTCTAGGGTTTCCTACCTCAGCAGGGGGTTGGACTATATGACCTCCAGGGTCCCTTCCAACGTTGTTGTTATTGTTGTTATTATTATTATTATTATTATTATTATTATATTGGCTGTCCAATCTCTTTTTAAAAAACCTCCAGTGATGGAGCACCCACAGCTTCTGGTGGCCAGCTGTTCCACTGGCTAATCGTCTTCACTGTTAGGAAGTTTCTCCTTAATTCCACATTGCTTCTCTCTTTGATGATTTTCCATCCATTGTTTCTTGTCCTGCCTTCTGGTGCTTTGGAGA
>NW_024096985.1:0-31725 GCF_016545835.1 Crotalus tigris
ACATGGGAAAATCCCTTTGGAGGAAAATTCCACTTAGGGTTAGGGTTAGTTCACCATGAAGTCATAGAGAAAAATGGACATTGCCAACAAACTCGGAATACTTGGACATGGTTAGGAGGGCACTTTCTTTTCTAGGCTGCCCTATCTATATTTCATGGTAAAATACAAGGGGAAATCCCTTGGGAGGAAAATTCCACTTAGGGTTAGGGTTAGGTCACCATGAAGTAATAGAGAAAAATGGACATTGCCAACAAACTCGGAATACTTGGACATGGTTAGGAAGGCAATTACTTTTCTAGGCTGCTCTATCTACATTTCCTGGTAAAATATACGGGGAAATCCCATGGGAGGAAAATTCCACTTAGGGTTAGGGTTAGGTCACCAGGAAATCGTAGAGCAAAATGGACATAGCCAGCAAACTCCAAATACTTGGGTATGGTTAGGAGGGCACTTACTCTTCTAGACTACCCTATCTATATTTCCTGGTAAAATATATGGGGAAATCCCTTGGGAGGAAAATTCCACTTAGGGTTAGGGTTAGGTCACCAGGAAATCATAGAGCAAAATGGACATAGCCAGCAAACTCCGAATACTTGGGTATGGTTAGGAGGGCACTTACTCTTCTAGACTACCCTATCTATACTTCATGGTAAAATACAAGGGGAAATCCCATGGGAGGAAAATTCCACTTAGGGTTAGGGTTAGGTCACCATGAAGTAATAGAGAAAAATGGACATTGCCAACAAACTCGGAATACTTGGACATGGTTAGGAAGGCAATTACTTTTCTAGGCTACCCTATCAATGTTTCTTGATAAAATACATGGGAAAATCCCTTGGGAGGAAAATTCCACTTAGGGTTAGGGTTAGTTCACATTGAACTCATACAGCAAAATGGACATTGGCAAAAAACTCGGAATACTTGGATTTGGTTAGGAAAGCAATTACTTTTCTAGGCTACCCTATCTATGTTTCTTGGTAAAATACATGGGAAAATCCCTTTGGAGGAAAATTCCATTTAGGGTTAGGGTTAGGTCACCATGAAGTCATAGAGAAAAATGGACATTGCCAACAAACTCAGAATACTTGGACATGGTTAGGAGGGCACTGTCTTTTCTAGGCTGCTCTATCTACATTTCCTGGTAAAATATACGGGGAAATCCCATGGGAGGAAAATTCCACTTAGGGTTAGGGTTAGGTCACCAGGAAATCATAGAGCAAAATGGACATAGCCAGCAAACTCCGAATACTTGGGTATGGTTAGGAGGGCACTTACTCTTCTAGACTACCCTATCTATACTTCATGGTAAAATATACGGGGAAATCCCATGGGACAAAAATTCCACTTAGGGTTAGGGTTAGGTCACCATGAAGTCACAGAGAAAAATGGACATTGCCAACAAACTCGGAATACTTGGACATGGTTAGGAAGGCACTTACTTTTCTAGGCTGCCCTATCTATATTTCCTGGTAAAATACATGGGTAAATCCCATGGGAGGAAAATTCCACTTAGGGTTAGGGTTAGGTCACCAGGAAATCATAGAGCAAAATGAACATCGCCAAGAGACTTGGAATACTTGGGTATAGTTAGGAAGGAACATACTTTTCTAGGCTGCCCTATCTATATTTCCTGGTAAAATACATGGGGATATCCTATTGGAGGAAAATTCTGCTTAGGGTTAGGGTTAGTTCACGATGAAGTCATAGAGAAAAATGGACATTGCCAACAAACTCGGAATACTTGGACATGGTTAGGAGGGCACTTACTTTTCTAGGCTGCACTATCTATATTTCATGTGTAAAAATACAGAGGAAATCATGGGAGGAAATTCCCTTAGGGTTTAGTGTGGTCACCATGAAGTTATAGAGAAAAATGACATTGCCAACAAACTCGGAATACTTGACAATGGTTGGAAGGCAATTACTTTTCTAGGCTACCCTATACATGCATTTTCTCTTGATTATAACAAACTGGGAAACAACATCCCTTGGTACGACGGTGCCAAAAATATTCCACTTAGGGTTAGGGTTTTACTGCTTTCAACATTGTACTTCATACATGCTAAACGATTGTCTTGCGGCTAAAAAGATAATAGCTTGGATCCAATGTGCTTATGAGGGCATCTTTTCTTTTCTAGTGCTCGTGCTCTATCTACTCATTTCCTGTAACACAAATAACGATGGAAATCCCATGGGAGAAATTCCAGGTAGGGTTATGGTTCCGGCTAAGTATCCAGTTACACCAGGAAATCGTTAGAACTAACATGGATCATCATCGTGCCAGCTGTCTCTGACGAATACTTGGGTATGGTTAGGAGGGCACTTACTCTTCTAGACTACCCTATCTATATTTCGTGGTAAAATATATGGGGAAATCCCTTGGGAGGAAAATTCCACTTAGGGTTAGGGGTAGGTCACCATGAAATAATAGAGAAAAATGGACATTTCCAACAAACTCGGAATACTTGGACATGGTTAGGAAGGCAATTACTATTCTAGGCTACCCTATCTATCTTTCTTGGTAAAATACATGGGAAAATCCCTTGGGAGGAAAATTCCACTTAGGGTTAGGGTTAGTTCACATTGAACTCATAGAGAAAAATAGACATTGCCAACAAACTCGGAATACTTGGATATGGTTAGGAGGGCACTGTCTTTTCTAGGCTGCTCTATCTATATTTCCTGTTAAAATATACGGGGAAATCCCATGGGACGAAAATTCCACTTACGGTTAGGGTTAGGTCACCATGAAGTAATAGAGAAAAATGGACATTTCCAACAAACTCGGAATACTTGGATATGGTTAGGAGGGCACTGTCTTTTCTAGGCTGCTCTATCTATATTTCCTGGTAAAATATACAGGGAAATCCCATGGGAGGAAAATTCCACTTAGGGTTAGGGTTAGGTCACCAGGAAATCATAGAGCAAAATGGACATAGCCAGCAAACTCCGAATACTTGGGTATGGTTAGGAGGGCACTTACTCTTCTAGACTACCCTATCTGTACTTCATGGTAAAATACAAGGGGAAATCCCATGGGAGGAAAATTCCACTTAGGGTTAGGGTTAGGTCACCATGAAGTAATAGAGAAAAATGGACATTGCCAACAAACTCGGAATACTTGGACATGGTTAGGAAGGCAATTACTTTTCTAGGCTACCCTATCAATGTTTCTTGATAAAATACATGGGAAAATCCCTTGGGAGGAAAATTCCACTTAGGGTTAGGGTTAGTTCACATTGAACTCATACAGCAAAATGGACATTGGCAAAAAACTCGGAATACTTGGATTTGGTTAGGAAAGCAATTACTTTTCTAGGCTACCCTATCTATGTTTCTTGGTAAAATACATGGGAAAATCCCTTTGGAGGAAAATTCCATTTAGGGTTAGGGTTAGGTCACCATGAAGTAATAAAGAAAAAAGGACATTGCCAACAAACTCGGAATACTTGGACATGGATAGGAAGGCAATTACTTTTCGAGGCTACCCTATCTATGTTTCTTGGTAAAATACATGGGAAAATCCCTTTGGAGGAAAATTCCATTTAGGGTTAGGGTTAGGTCACCATGAAGTCATAGAGAAAAATGGACATTGCCAACAAACTCAGAATACTTGGACATTGGTTAGGAGGGCACTGTCTTTTCTAGGCTGCTCAATCAACATTTCCTGGTAAAATATACGGGGAAATCCCATGGGAGGAAAATTCCACTTAGGGTTAGGGTTAGGTCACCAGGAAATCGTAGAGCAAAATGGACATAGCCAGCAAACTCCGAATACTTGGGTATGGTTAGGAGGGCACTTACTCTTCTAGACTACCCTATCTATATTTCCTGGTAAAATATATGGGGAAATCCCTTGGGAGGAAAATTCCACTTAGGGTTAGGGGTAGGTCACCATGAAATAATAGAGAAAAATGGACATTTCCAACAAACTCAGAATACTTGGACATGGTTAGGAAGGCAATTACTATTCTAGGCTACCCAATCTATCTTTCTTGGTAAAATACATGGGAAAATCCCTTGGGAGGAAAATTCCACTTAGGGTTAGGGTTAGTTCACATTGAACTCATAGAGCAAAATGGACATTGGCAAAAAACTCGGAATACTTGGATTTGTTTAGGAGGGCACTTACTTTTCTAGGCTGCCCTCTCTATATTTCATGGTAAAATACAAGGGGAAATCCCATGGGAGGAAAATTCCACTTAGGGTTAGGGTTAGGTCACCATAAAGTCATAGAGAAAAATGGTCATTGCCAACAAACTCGGAATACTTGGACATGGTTAGGAGGGCACTGTCTTTTCTAGGCTGCTCAATCTACATTTCCTGGTAAAATATACGGGGAAATCCCATGGGAGGAAAATTCCACTTAGGGTTAGGGTTAGGTCACCAGGAAATCGTAGAGCAAAATGGACATAGCCAGCAAACTCCGAATACTTGGGTATGGTTAGGAGGGAACTTACTCTTCTAGACTACCCTATCTATATTTCCTGGTAAAATATATGGGGAAATCCCATGGGAGGAAAATTCCACTTAGGATTAGGGTTAGTTCACATTGAACTCATACAGCAAAATGGACATTGGCAAAAAACTCTGAATACTTGGATTTGGTTAGGAGGGCACTTATTTTTTAGGCTGCCCTATCTATATTTCCTGGTAAAATATACGGGGAAATCCCATGGGAGGAAAATTCCACTTAGGGTTAGGGTTAGGTCACCATGAAGTAATAGAGAAAAATGGACATTGCCAACAAACTCTGAATACTTGGACATGATTAGGAAGGCAATTACTTTTCTAGGCTACCCTATCAGTGTTTCTTGATAAAATACATGGGGAAATCCCTTGGGAGGAAAATTCCACTTAGGGTTAGGGTTAGTTCACATTGAACTCATACAGCAAAATGGACATTGGCAAAAAACTCGGAATACTTAGATTTGGTTAGGAGGGCACTTACTTTTCTAGGCTGCCCTATCTATATTTCCTGGTAAAATACAAGGGGAAATCCCATGGGAGGAAAATTCCACTTAGGGTTAGAGTTAGGTCACCATGAAGTAATAGAGAAAAATGGACATTGCCAACAAACTCGGAATACTTGGATATCGTTAGGAAGGCAATTACTTTTCTAGGCTACCCTATCTATGTTTCTTGGTAAAATACATGGGAAAATCCCTTTGGAGAAAAATTCCATTTAGGGTTAGGGTTAGGTCACCATGAAGTCATAGAGAAAACATGTAACCAATTTGCTCCCAAAGACAACACAAAACTCCGACACTACGTGGGTATAGGTTATTAGGGCGCACGTACTCTTCTAGACTCCCTATCTGCTATAATTTCCTATATAAACTGTATGGGGAAATCCTTGGGAGGAAAATTCCACGTAGGTGTTAGTGTTAGGTCACCTGAAATAATAGAGACAATGGACATTTCCAACATCCTCGAATACGTGGACATGATTAGGAAGGCAATTACCTATTCTAGTGCTAACCTATCCTATCTTGCTGTGGATTAATTCATGGTGAAAAATCCCTTGGGAGGAATGAATTCCACCTCGGGTTAAACGGTGGCGTTGCAGGTGCTACCATAAAATCCATAGAGAAAAAATGGTCAGAATTGCCAATGCAAATCTCTGATAATCTCTTGGTACTTTTAGAGACAGGGCACTGTCCTTTTCTCAGGTCGCGCTCAATCACACTTTCCTTGTAAAATAGACGGGGAAATCCCATTGGAGGAAAATTCCACTTAGGGTTAGGGTTAGGTCACCAGGAAATCGTAGAGCAAAATGGACATAGCCAGCAAACTCCGAATACTTGGGTATGGTTAGGAGGGCACTTACTCTTCTAGACTACCCTATCTATATTTCCTGGTAAAATATATGGGGAAATCCCATGGGAGGAAAATTCCACTTAGGGTTAGGGTTAGTTCACATTGAACTCATACAGCAAAATGGACATTGGCAAAAAACTCGGAATACTTGGATTTGGTTAGGAGGGCACTTATTTTTTAGGCTGCCCTATCTATATTTCCTGGTAAAATATACGGGGAAATCCCATGGGAGGAATATTCCACTTAGGGTTAGGCTTAGGTCACCATGAAGTAATAGAGAAAAATGGACATTTCCAATAAACTCGGAATACTTGGACATGGTTAGGAAGGCAATTACTTTTCGAGGCTACCCTATCTATGTTTCTTGGTAAAATACATGGGAAAATCCCTTTGGAGGAAAATTCCATTTAGGGTTAGGGTTAGGTCACCATGAAGTGATAGAGAAAAATGGACATTGCCAACAAACTCAGAATACTTGGGTATGGTTAGGAGGGCACTTACTCTTCTAGACTACCCTATCTATATTTCCTGGTAAAATATATGGGGAAATCCCTTGGGAGGAAAATTCCACTTAGGGTTAGGGGTAGGTCACCATGAAATAATAGAGAAAAATGGACATTTCCAACAAACTCGGAATACTTGGACATGGTTAGGAAGGCAATTACTATTCTAGGCTACCCTATCTATCTTTCTTGGTAAAATTCATGGGAAAATCCCTTGGGAGGAAAATTCCACTTAGGGTTAGGGTTAGGTCACCATAAAGTCATAGAGAAAAATGGTCATTGCCAACAAACTCGGAATACTTGGACATGGTTAGGAGGGCACTGTCTTTTCTAGGCTGCTCAATCTACCTTTCCTGGTAAAATATACGGGGAAATCCCATGGGAGGAAAATTCCACTTAGGGTTAGGGTTAGGTCACCAGGAAATCGTAGAGCAAAATGGACATAGCCAGCAAACTCCGAATACTTGGGTATGGTTAGGAGGGCACTTACTCTTCTAGACTACCCTATCTATATTTCCTGGTAAAATATATGGGGAAATCCCATGGGAGGAAAATTCCACTTAGGGTTAGGGTTAGTTCACATTGAACTCATACAGCAAAATGGACATTGGCAAAAAACTCGGAATACTTGGATTTGGTTAGGAGGGCACTTATTTTTTAGGCTGCCCTATCTATATTTCCTGGTAAAATATACGGGGAAATCCCATGGGAGGAATATTCCACTTAGGGTTAGGCTTAGGTCACCATGAAGTAATAGAGAAAAATGGACATTTCCAATAAACTCGGAATACTTGGACATGGTTAGGAACGCAATTACTTTTCGAGGCTACCCTATCTATGTTTCTTGGTAAAATACATGGGAAAATCCCTTTGGAGGAAAATTCCATTTAGGGTTAGGGTTAGGTCACCATGAAGTGATAGAGAAAAATGGACATTGCCAACAAACTCAGAATACTTGGGTATGGTTAGGAGGGCACTGTCTTTTCTAGGCTGCTCTATCTATATTTCCTGGTAAAATATACGGGGAAAACCCATGGGAGGAAAATTCCAGTTAGGGTTAGGGTTAGGTCACCAGGAAATCATAGAGCAAAATGGACATAGCTAGCAAACTCCGAATACTTGGGTATGGTTAGGAGGGCACTTACTCTTCTAGACTACTCTATCTATATTTCCTGGTAAAATATATTGGGAAATCCCTTGGGAGGAAAATTCCACTTAGGGTTAGGCTTAGGTCACCATGAAGTAATAGAGAAAAATGGACATTTCCAATAAACTCGGAATACTTGGACATGGTTAGGAAGGCAATTATTTTTCTACGCTACCCTATCTATGTTTCTTGGTAAAATACATGGGAAAATCCCTTGGGAGGAAAATTCCACTTAGGGTTAGTTCACATTGAACTCATACAGCAAAATGGACATTGGCAAAAAACTCGGAATACTTAGATTTGGTTAGGAGGGCACTTACTTTTCTAGGCTGCCCTATCTATATTTCCTGGTAAAATACAAGGGGAAATCCCATGGGAGGAAAATTCCACTTAGGGTTAGAGTTAGGTCATCATGAAGTAATAGAGAAAAATGGACATTGCCAACAAACTCGGAATACTTGGACATGGTTAGGAAGTCAATTACTTTTCAACCTACCCTATCTATGTTTCTTGGTAAAATACATGGGAAAATTCCTTTGGAGGAAAATTCCATTTAGGGTTAGGGTTAGGTCACCATGAAGTCATAGAGAAAAATGGACATTGCCAACAAACTCAGAATACTTGGGTATGGTTAGGAGGGCACTGTCTTTTCTAGGCTGCTCTATCTATATTTCCTGGTAAAATATACGGGGAAAACCCATGGGAGGAAAATTCCACTTAGGGTTAGGGTTAGGTCACCAGGAAATCGTAGAGCAAAATGGACATAGCCAGCAAACTCCGAATACTTGGGTATGGTTAGGAGGGCACTTACTCTTCTAGACTACCCTATCTATATTTCCTGGTAAAATATATTGGGAAATCCCTTGGGAGGAAAATTCCACTTAGGGTTAGGCTTAGGTCACCATGAAGTAATAGAGAAAAATGGACATTTCCAATAAACTCGGAATACTTGGACATGGTTAGGAAGGCAATTACTTTTCTACGCTACCCTATCTATGTTTCTTGGTAAAATACATGGGAAAATCCCTTTGGAGAAAAATTCCATTTAGGGTTAGGGTTAGGTCACCATGAAGTCATAGAGAAAAATGGACATTGCCAACAAACTTGGAATACTTGGATTTGGTTAGGAGGGTACTTACTTTTCTAGGTTGCCCTATCTATATTTCCTGGTAAAATACAAGGGGAAATCCCATGGGAGGAAAATTCCACTTAGGGTTAGAGTTAGGTCACCATGAAGTAATAGAGAAAAATGGACATTGCCAACAAACTCGGAATACTTGGACATGGTTAGGAAGGCAATTACTTTTCAAGGCTACCCTATCTATGTTTCTTGGTAAAATACATGGTAAAATCCCTTTGGAGGAAAATTCCATTTAGGGTTAGGGTTAGGTCACCATGAAGTCATAGAGAAAAATAGACATTGCCAACAAACTCGGAATACTTGGATATGGTTAGTAGGGCACTGTCTTTTCTAGGCTGCTCTATCTATATTTCCTGTTAAAATATACGGGGAAATCCCATGGGAGGAAAATTCCACTTAGGGTTAGAGTTAGGTCACCATGAAGTAATAGAGAAAAATGGACATTGCCAACAAACTCGGAATACTTGGACATGGTTAGGAAGGCAATTACTTTTCTAGGCTACCCTATCTATGTTTCTTGGTAAAATACATGGGAAAATCCCTTTGGAGTAAAATTCCATTTAGGGTTAGGGTTAGGTCACCATGAAGTCATAGAGAAAAATAGACATTGCCAACAAACTGGGAATACTTAGACATGGTTAGGAGGGCACTGTCTTTTCTAGGCTGCTCTATCTATATTTCCTGGTAAAATATACGGGGAAATCCCATGGGACGAAAATTCCACTTAGGGTTAGGGTTAGGTCACCATGAAGTCATAGAGAAAAATGGACATTGCCAACAAACTCGGAATACCTGGACATGGTTAGGAATGCAATTACTTTTCTAGGCTACCCTATCTATGTTTCTTGGTAAAAAACATTGGAAAATCTCTTCGGAGGAAAATTCCACTTAGGGTTAGGTTTAGGTCACATTGAACTCATAGAGCAAAATGGACATTGCCAACAAACTCGGAATACTTGGATATGGTTAGGAGGGCACTTACTTTTCTAGTCTGCCCTGTCTATATTTCCTGGTAAAATACATGGGGATATCCTATTGGAGGAAAATTATGCTTAGGGTTAGGGTTAGGTCACCATGAAGTCATATAGAAAAATGGACATTGCCAACAAACTAAGAATACTTGGGTATAGTTAGGAGGGCACTTACTCTTCTAGACTACCCTATCTATATTTCCTGGTAAAATATATGGGGAAATCCCTTGGGAGGAAAATTCCACTTAGGGTTAGGGTTAGGTCACCATGAACTAATAGAGCAAAATGGACATTGGCAAAAAACTCGGAATACTTGGATTTGGTTAGGAGGGCACTTACTTTTCTAGGCTGCCCTATCTATATTTCCTAGTAAAATACAAGGGGAAATCCCATGGGACGAAAATTCCACTTAGGGTTAGGGTTAGGTCACCATGAAGTCATAGAGAAAAATGGACATTGCCAACAAACTCCGAATACTTGGACATGGTTAGGAAGGCACTTACTTTTCTAGGCTGCCATATCTATGTTTCCTGGTAAAATACATGGGAAAATGCCATGGGACCAAAATTCCACTTAGGATTAGTTCACCATGAAGTCATAGAGAAAAATGGACATGTCCAACAAACTCGGAATATTGGATATGGTTAGGAGGGCACTGTCTTTTCTAGGCTGCTCTATCTATATTTCCTGGTAAAATATACAGGGAAATCCCATGGGAGGAAAATTCCACTTAGGGTTAGGGTTAGGTCACCAGGAACTCATAGAGCAAAATGGACATAGCCAGCAAACTCCGAATACTTGGGTATGGTTAGGAGGGCACTTACTCTTCTAGACTACACTATCTATATTTCCTGGTAAAATATATGGGGAAATCCCCTGGGAGGAAAATTCCACTTAGGGTTAGGGTTAGGTCACCATGAAGTAATAGAGAAAAATGGACATTTCCAACAAACTCGGAATACTTGGACATGGTTAGGAATGCAATTACTTTTCTACGCTACCCTATCTATGTTTCTTGGTAAAATACATGGGAAAATCCCTTTGGAGGAAAATTCCATTTAGGGTTAGGGTTAGGTCACCATGAAGTCATAGAGAAAAATAGACATTGCCAACAAACTGGGAATACTTAGACATGGTTAGGAAAGCACTGTCTTTTCTAGGCTGCTCTATCTATATTTCCTGGTAAAATATACGGGGAAATCACATGGGACGAAAATTCCACTTAGGGTTAGGGTTAAGTCACCAGGAAATCATAGAGCAAAATGGACATAGCCAGCAAACTCCGAATACTTGGGAATGGTTAGGAGGGCACTTACTCTTCTAGACTACCCTATCTATATTTCCTGGTAAAATATATGGGGAAATCCCTTGGGAGGAAAATTCCACTTAGGGTTAGGGTTAGGTCACCATGAAGTAATAGAGAAAAATGGACATTTCCAACAAACTCGGAATACTTGGACATGGTTAGGAAGGCAATTACTTTTCTACGCTACCCTATCTATGTTTCTTGGTAAAATACATGGGGAAATCCCATGGGAGGAAAATTCCACTTAGGGTTAGGGTTAGGTCACCATGAAGTTATAGAGCAAAATGAAAACTGCCAACAGACTTGGAATACTTGTGTGTAGTTCGGAAGGCACTTACTTTTCTAGGCTGCCCTATTTATATTTCCTGGTAAAATACATGGGGAAATCCCATAGGAGGAAAATTCCGCTTAGGGTTAGGGTTAGTTCACCAGGAAATCAAAGAGCAAAATGGACATAGCCAACAAACTCGGAATACTTGGGTATGGTTAGGAGGCCACTTACTTTTCTAGGCTGCCCTATCTATGTTTTCTGGTAAAATACATGGGAAAATCCCTTGGGAAGAAAATTCCACTTATTGTTAGGGTTAGATCACATTGAACTAATATAGCAAAATGGACATAGGCAAAAACCTCGGAATACTTGCATATGGTTAGGAGGGCATTTACTTTTCTAGGCTGCCCTATCTATATTTCCTGGTAAAATACATAGGGATATCCCATGGGAGGAAAATTCCACTTAGGGTTAGGGTTAGGTCACCATGAAGTTATAGAGAAAAATGGACATTGCAAACAAACTCGGAATACTTGGACATGGTTAGGAAGGCAATTACTTTTCCAGGCTACCCTATCTATGTTTCTTGGTAAAATACATGGGAAAATCCCTTTGGAGGAAAATTCCAGTTAGGGTTAGGGTTAGGTCACCATGAAGTCATAGAGAAAAATGGACATTGCCGTCAAACTCGGAATACTTGGGTATGGTTAGGAGGGCACTGTCTTTTCTAGGCTGCTCTATCTATATTTCCTGGTAAAATATACGGGGAAATCCCATAGGAGGAAAATTCCACTTAGGGTTAGGGTTATGTCACCATGAAATCATAGAGCAAAATGAAAACTGCCAACAGACTTGGAATACTTGTGTGTAGTTCGGAAGGCACTTACTTTTCTAGGCTGCCCTATTTATATTTCCTGGTAAAATACATGGGGAAATCCCATAGGAGGAAAATTCCGCTTAGGGTTAGGGTTAGTTCACCAGGAAATCATAGAGCAAAATGGACATAGCCAACAAACTCGGAATACTTGGGTATGGTTAGGAGGCCACTTACTTTTCTAGGCTGCCCTATCTATGTTTCCTGGTAAAATACATGGGAAAATCCCATGGGAGGAAAATTCCACTTAGGGTTAGGGTTAGGTCACCTTGAATTCATAGAGCAAAATGAAAACCGCCAACAGACTGGGAATACTTGTGTGTAGTTCGGAAGGCACTTACTTTTCTAGGCTGCCCTATTTATATTTCCTGGTAAAATACACGGGGAAATCGCATGGGAGGAAAATTTTACTTAGGGTTAGGGTTAGGTCACCAGGAAATCATAGAGCAAATTGGACATAGCCAACAAACTCGGAATACTTGCATATGGTTAGGAGGGAACTTACTTTTCAGGACTACCCTATCTATATTTTCTGGTAAAATATATGAGGAAATCCCCTGGGAGGAAAATTCCACTTAGGGTTAGGGTTAGGTCACCATGAAGTTATAGAGAAAAATGGATGTTCCCAACAAACTCGGAATACTTGGACATGGTTAGGATGGCAATTACTTTTCTAGGCTACCCTATCTATGTTTCTTGATAAAATACATGGGAAAATCCCTTGGGAGGAAAATTCCACTTAGGATTAGGGTTAGGTCACATTGAACTTAAAGAGCAAAATGGACATTATCAAAAAACTTGGAATACTTGGATATGATTAGGAAGGCACTTACTTTTCTAGGCTGCCCTATCTATATTTCCTGGTAAAATACATGGGAAAACCCCATGGAAGGAAAATTCCACTTAGGGTTAGGGTTAGCTTACCATAAAATCATAGAGCAAAATGAACATCGCCAACAAACTCGGAATACTTGGGTATGATTAGGAGGGCACTTACTTCTCTAGGCTGTCCTATCTATATTTCCTGGTAAAATACACGGGTAAATCAAATTGGAGGAAAATTCCACTTAGGGTTAGGGTTAGGTCATCGTCAAGTCATAGAGAAAAATGGATATTGCCAACAAACCCAGAATACCTGGGTATTTTTAGGAGGCCACATACTTTTCTAGGCTGCCCTATCTATGTTTCTTGGTAAAATACATGGGAAAATCCCATGGGAGGAAAATTTCACTTAGGGTTAGGGTTAGGTCACCAGGAAATCATAGAGCAAAATGAAGATTGCAAACAGACTTGGAATACTTGGGTATAGTTAGGAAGGAACTTACTTTTCTAGGCTGCCCTATCTATATTTCCTGGTAAAATACATGGGAAAATCCCATGGGAGGAAAATTTCACTTAAGGTTAGGGTTAGGTCACCATGAAGTCATAGAGAAAAATGTATATTGCCAACAACCCGGAATACTAGGGTATGGTTAGGAGGGCACTTACTTTTGTAGGTTGTCCTATCTATGTTTCTTGATAAAATACATGGGAAAATCCCATGGGAGGAAAATTCCACTTAGGGTTAGGGTTAGGTTACCAGGAAATCATAGAGCAAAATGGACATAGCCAACAAAGTCGAAATACTTGGGTATGGTTAAGAGGCCACTTACTTTTCTAGGCTGCCCTATCTATGTTTCCTGGTAAAATACATGGGGATATCCTATTGTTGGAAAATTCTGCTTATGGTTAGGGTTAGGTCACCATGAAATCATAGAGCAAAATTTACATTGGCAACAAACCCAAATATTTGTACATGGTTAGGAAGGCACTTACTTTTCTAGGCTGCCCTATGTATATTTCCTTGTAAAATACATGAGAAAACCCCATGGGAGGAAAATTCCAGTTAGGCTTAGGGTTAGGTCACCATGAAGTCATAGAGAAAGATGGACATAGCCAACAGACTTGGAATACTTCGGTATAGTTAGGAAGGCACTTAATTTTCTAGGCTGCGCTATCTATATTTCCTGGTAAAATACACGGGAAATCCCATGGGAGGAAAATTCCACTTAGGGTTAGGGTTAGGTCACCACGAAATCATAGAGCAAAATGGACATAGCCAACAAACTAAGAATACTTGGGTATGGTTAGGAGGGCACTTACTCTTCTAGACTACCCTATCTCTATTTCCTGGTAAAATATATGGGGAAATCCCTTGGGAGGAAAATTCCACTTAGGGTTAGGGTTAGGTCAACATGAAGTAATAGAGAAAAATGGACATTGCCAACAAACTCGGAATACTTGGACATGGTTAGGAAGGCAATTACGTTTCTAGGCTACCCTATATATATTTCCTGGTAAAATATATGGGGAAATCCCTTGGGAGGAAAATTCCACTTAGGGTTAGGGTTAGGTCACCAGGAAATCATAGAGCAAAATGGACATCGGCAAAAAACCCAGAATATTTGGGTATGCTTAGGTAGGCACTTACTTTTCTAGGCTGCCCTATTTATATTTCCTGGTAAAATACATGAGGATATCCTATTGGAGGAAAATTATGCTTAGGGTTAGGGTTAGGTCACCATGAAGTCATAGAGAAAAATGGACATTGCCAACAAACTCAGAATACTTGGGTATGGTTAGGAGGGCACTTACTCTTCTAGACTACCCTATCTATATTTCCTGGTAAAATATATGGGGAAATCCCTTGGGAGGAAAATTCCACTTAGGGTTAGGGTTAGGTCACCATGAACGAATAGAGCAAAATGGACATTGGCAAAAAACTCGGAATACTTGGATTTGGTTAGGAGGGCACTTACTTTTCTAGGCTGCCCTATCTATATTTCCTAATAAAATACAAGGGGAAATCCCATGGGACGAAAATTCCACTTAGGGTTAGGGTTAGGTCACCATGAAGTAATAGAGAAAAATGGACATTGCCAACAAACTCGGAATACTTGGACATGGTTACGAAGGCAATTACTTTTCTAGGCTACCCTATCTATGTTTCTTGGTAAAATACATGGGAAAATCCCTTTGGAGGAAAATTCCATTTAGGGTTAGGGTTAAGTCACCATGAAGTCATAGAGAAAAATGGACATTGCCAACAAACTCGGAATACTTGGACATGGTTAGGAAGGCAATTACTTTTCAACCTACCCTATCTATGTTTGTTGGTAAAGTACATGGGGAAATCCCATGGGACGAAAATTCCACTTAGGGTTAGGGTTAGGTCACCATGATGTCATAGAGAAAAATGGACATTGCCAACAAACTCGGAATACTTGGACATGGTTAGGAAGGCACTTACTTTTCTAGGCTGCCCTATCTATATTTCCTGGTAAAATACATGGGAAAATCCCATGGGAGGAAAATTCCACTTAGGGTTAGGGTTAGGTCACCAGGAAATCATAGAGCAAAATGAACATCGCCAACAGACTTGGAATACTTGGGTATAGTTAAGAAGGAACTTACTTTTCTAGGCTGCCCTATCTATATTTCCTGGTAAAGTACATGAGGAAATCCCATGGGAGGAAAATTCCACTTAGGGTTAGGTCATCGTGAAGTCAGAGAGAAAAATGGACATTGCCAACAAAAATGGAATACTTCGGTATGGTTAGGAGGGCACTTACTTTTCTAGACTACCCTACCTATATTTCCTAATAAAATATATGGGGAAATCCCTTGGGAGGAAAATTCCACTTAGGGTTAGGGTTAGGTCACCATGAAGTCATAGAGAAAAATGGACATAGCCAAGAAACTCGGAATACTTGGACATGGTTAGGAATGCAATTACTTTTCTAGGCTACCCTATCTATTTTTCTTGGTAAAATACATGGGAAAATCCCTTGGGAGGAAAATTCCACTTAGGGTTCGGGTTAGTTCACATTGAACTCATAGAGCAAAATGGACATTGGCAAAAAACTCGGAATACTTGGTTTGGTTAGGAGGGCACTTACTTTTCTAGGCTGCCCTATCTATATTTCCTGGTAAAATACATGGGGAAATCCCATTGGAGGAAAATTCCACTTAGGGTTAGGGTTAGGTCACCATGAAATTATAGAAAAAAATGGACATTGCCAACAAACTCGGAATACTTGGACATGGTTAGGAAGGCAATTACTTTTCTAGGCTACCCTATCTATGTTTCTTGGTAAAAAACATTGGAAAATCCCTTTGGAGGAAAATTCCACTTAGGGTTAGGGTTAGGTCACATTGAACTGAAAGAGCAAAATGGACATTGCCAACAAACTCGGAATACTTGGATATGGTTAGGAGGGCACTTACTTTTCTAGTCTGCCCTATCTATATTTCCTGGTAAAATACATGGGAAAATCCCATGGGAGGAAAATTCCACTTAGAGTTAGGGTTAGGTCACCAGGAAATCATAGAGCAAAATGAACATCGCCAACAGACTTGGAATACTTGGGTATAGTTAGGAAGGCACTTACTTTTCTAGGCTGCCCTAACTATATTTCCTGGTAAAATACATGGGGATATCCTATTGGAGGAAAATTATGCTTAGGGTTAGGGTTAGGTCACCATGAAGTCACAGAGAAAAATGGACATTGCCAACAAACTAAGAATACTTGGGTATGGTTAGGAGGGCACTTACTCTTCTAGACTACCCTATCTCTATTTCCTGGTAAAATATATGGGGAAATCCCTTGGGAGGAAAATTCCACTTAGGGTTAGGGTTAGGTCAACATGAAGTAATAGAGAAAAATGGACATTGCCAACAAACTCGGAATACTTGGACATGGTTAGGAAGGCAATTACTTTTCTAGGCTACCCTATCTATGTTTCTTGGTAAAATACATGGGAAAATCCCTTGGGAGGAAAATTCCACTTAGGGTTAGGGTTAGGTCACCATGAAGTCATAGAGAAAAATGGACATTGCCAACAAACTCGGAATACTTGGACATGGTTAGGAAGGCAATTACTTTTCTAGGCTACACTATCTATGTTTCTTGATAAAATACATGGGAAAATCCCTTGGGAGAAAAATTCCACTTAGGGTTAGGGTTAGTTCACATTGAACTCATAGAGCAAAATGGACATTGGCAAAAAACTCCGAATACTTGGATTTGGTTAGGAGGGAACTTACTTTTCTAGGCTGCCCTATCTATATTTCCTAGTAAAATACAAGGGGAAATCCCATGGGACAAAAATTCCACTTAGGGTTAGGGTTAGGTTACCATGAAGTCATAGAGAAAAATGGGCATTGCCAACAAACTCGGAATACATGGACATGGTTAGGAAGGCAATTACTTTTCTAGGCTACCCTATCTATGTTTCTTGGTAAAGTACATGGGGAAATCCCTTGGGAGGAAAATTCCACTTAGGGTTAGGGTTAGGTCACCATGAAGTCATAGAGAAAAATGGACATTGCCAACAAACTCCGAATACTTGGACATGGTTAGGAAGGCACTTACTTTTCTAGGCTGCCATATCTATGTTTCCTGGTAAAATACATGGGAAAATGCCATGGGAGTAAAATTCCACTTAGGGTTAGGTCATCGTGAAGTCATAGAGAAAAATGGACATTGCCAACAAAAACGGAATACTTTGGTATTATTAGGAGGGCACTTACTCTTCTAGACTACCCTATCTATATTTCCTAATAAAATATATGGGGAAATCCCTTGGGAGGAAAATTCCACTTAGGGTTAGGGTTTGGTCACCATGAAGTCATAGAGAAAAATGGACATTGCCAACAAACTCGGAATACCTGGACATGGTTAGGAATGCAATTACTTTTCTAGGCTACCCTATCTATGTTTCTTGGTAAAAAACATTGGAAAATCCCTTCGGAGGAAAATTCCACTTAGGGTTAGGGTTAGGTCACATTGAACTCATAGAGCAAAATGGACATTGTCAACAAACTCAGAATACTTGGATATGGTTAGGAGGGCACTTACTTTTCTAGTCTGCCCTATCTATATTTCCTGGTAAAATACATGGGAAAATCCCATGGGAGGAAAATTCCACTTAGGGTTAGGGTTAGGTCACCAGGAAATCATAGAGCAAAATGAACATCGCCAACAGACTTGGAATACTTGGTATATTTAGGAAGGAAGGCACTTACTTTTCTAGGATGCCCTATCTATATTTCCTGGTAAAATACATGGGGATATCCTATTGGAGGAAAATTCTGCTTAGGGTTAGGGTTAGGTTACCAGGAAATCCTAGAGCAAAATGGACATAGCCAAGAATCTCGGAATACTTGTATATGGTTAGGAAGGCACTTCCTTTTCTTGGCTGCCCTATATATGTTTCTTGGTAAAATACATGGAAAAATCCCTTGGGAGGAAAATTCCACTTAGGGTTAGGGTTAGTTCACATTGAACTCATAGAGCAAAATGGACATTGGCAAAAAACTCGGAATACTTGGTTTGGTTAGGAGGGCACTTACTTTTCTAGGCTGCCATAGCTATGTTTCCTGGTAAAATACATGGGAAAAATCCCATGGGAGGAATATTCCACTTAGGGTTAGGCTTAGGTCATAGTGAAGTCACAGAGAAAAAAGGACATTGCCAACAAACCCGGAATACATGGGTATGGTTAGGAGGGCACTTACTTTTCTAGGCTTCCCTATCTATATTTCCTGGTAAAAAACACGGGGAAATCCCTTGGGAGGAAAATTCCACTTAGGGTTAGGTTTAGGTCACCAGGAAATCATAGAGCAAATTGACCATCGCCAACAGACTCGGAATACTTGGGTATAGTTAGGAAGGTACTTACTTTTCTAGGCTGCCCTATCTATATTTCCTGGTAAGATACATGGGGAAATCCCATGGGAGGAAAATTCCACTTAGGGTTAGGGTTAGTTCGCCATGAAGTCATAGAGAAAAATGGACATTGCCAACAAACTCGTAATACTTGGACATGGTTAGGGAGGCAATTACTTTTCTAGGCTACCCTATCTATGTTTCTTGGTAAAATACATGGGAAAATCCCTTGGTTGGAAAATTCCACTTAGGGTTAGGTCACATTGAACTCATAGAGCAAAATGGACATTGTCAACAAACTCGGAATAGTTGGATATGGTTAGGAAGGCACTTACTTGTCTAATCTGCCCTATCTATATTTCCTGGTAAAATACATGGGAAAATCCCATGGGAGGAAAATTCCACTTAGGGTTAGGGTTAGGTCACCATGAAATCATAGAGCAAAATTTACATTGGCAACAAACCCAAATATTTGTACATGGTTAGGAAGGCACTTAATTTTCTAGGCTGCGCTATCTATATTTCCTGGTAAAATACACGGGAAATCCCATGGGAGGAAAATTCCACTTAGGGTTAGGGTTAGGTCACCAGGAAATCATAGAGCAAAATGAACATCGCCAACAGACTCGGAATACTTGGGTATAGTTAGGAAGGTACTTACTTTTCTAGGCTGCCCTATCTATATTTCCTGGTAAAATACATGGGGAAATCCCATGGGAGGAAAATTCCACTTAGGGTTAGGGTTAGTTCGCCATGAAGTCATAGAGAAAAATGGACATTGCCATCAAACTCGGAATACTTGGACATGGTTAAGGAGGCAATTACTTTTCTAGGCTACCCTATCTATGTTTCTTGGTAAAATACATGGGAAAATCCCTTGGTTGGAAAATTCCACTTAGGGTTAGGGTTAGGTCACATTGAACTCATAGAGCAAAATGGACATTTTCAACAAACTCGGAATAGTTGGACATGGTTAAGGAGGCAATTACTTTTCTAGGCTGCCCTATCTATGTTTCCTGGTAAAATACATGGGAAAATCCCATCGGAGGAAAATTCCACTTAGGGTTAGGTTTAGGTCACCAGGAAATCATAGAGCAAAATGGACATAGCCAACAAACTCCGAATACTTGGATATGGTTAGGAAGGCACTTACTTTTCTTGCCTGCCCTATCTATGTTTCCTGGTAAAATACATGGGAAAATCCCATGGAAGGAAAATTCCACTTAGCGTTAGGGTTAGGTCACCAGAAAATCATAGAGCAAAATGGACATAGCCAACAAACCCGGAATACTTGGGTATGGTTAGGAAGGCACTTTGTTTTCTAGGCTGCCATATGTATGTTTCCTGGTAAAATACATGTGAAAATCCCATGGGAGGAAAATTCCTCTTAGGGTTAGGGTTAAGGGTTAGATTACCATGAACGTATAGAGCAAAATGGATATCGCCAACAAACATAATAAACGGGATACAAATCTAATAATACGTACATATCACAGCCATTATTTTTTGGACTGCTCTCTAGATTTTCTTGGTAATATTTCTGTAATTGTTAGGTAGGAATTTTGTCCTTGAGAAATTAGAACATTTTATCTTTCCTTGCTAGGTTGGAAGATGTCACCCACCCCATAGCTCAGGTAATGAAAAAGGCCATGTATGGTTCGCTGTAATTCAAGATGGACGTCATTTCCTGTCAGTGATCAAGGAACTTGTAATCTAAAGGTCTGGTGGCGAGTCAATATAGATGCTATTCAGTTTTCCAGGACCTGACCGAGAACCGTTGTGCTTGTTACATTGCAAAGAATGATGACAACTTGACATTTAATATTTTGTCTGCATGGCTTCTCTATCTTAAAATTTTTACTGCTGCTTTCTCAGGACACAAAAACTAATTCTGGGGCATTTTGAGACGTGCAGATAGAGTCAAGTAGATTTTTTTTCCCCCATCGTTGCTTGAAATAATCAGCTCAAACAAAATGTTTCATGAGGTGATGGTTGTGAAAGACAGGTGCTTTTAAAAAAAAATAAGTTCAGCTTCTCTCTCTCTCTCTCTCTCTCTCTCTCTCTCTCTCTCTCTCTCTCTCTCTCTCTCTCTCTCATTTCTTCAGAATCACAAGATGACTTCTAAATGTCTATGGAGATTCTCAGTCATCTAGGTTATGGTTGTCCCAAAGGTGCTTTTTCAAAAGGCAACTGGATTTCTTTGCTTTTCCTTGAGGAAGTTTCTCTTCTTATCCAAGAAGCTTCTTCAGTTCTGACTGAATGGTGGAAAATGGAAGGATTTATATTCTTTACAGCCATCTGATGGTTAGCATTTTTTCCGAGAGTTGTTGAGGCCACTTGGACGTTTATCTGTGCCTTAGGTTCACCTGAATAGTGCAAATGTGTGTGGAACCCTCTTGGAACTGTTCTCCTATGTTGTGCCTTGAATTTGTGAAGTGGTTGTTTGTTTCTCCAATGTATAGATTTGCACATGTCTCACTGCATTGTAGTGCATATTGCAATACATGTGCATATCTGTACATTGGAGAAACAAAACAACCACCTGCCTTTTGACAAAGTACCTTTGGGACAAGATGCCTTCTACTGATCATATTTTTCTTCAGGAAACCTTCTGTGAGGGAGATGGGCAGTTTCTAAATTTGACAGATATATAAATAAATAGATAAACAACAGATTTTAATGATGAGGGCACAATATTTCCCTTGAGGAAATACAGGCCTGCAACAGTGATCTACCTATTTAATTAAATATATGGCTGTAAAAGGCAGAATTCCTGGTCATCTGGGGCACAGAATGTATGTTTAGAAGTATTATGCAGTGATGCCTGGGTAGAAGGAGGGCAAAAGAGTCAAGATGGTGGCTGTGAGAGCATTATTCAAGTCCAACCCCTTTGTACATCTGTGCAATATTGACATACAAACAAAAGAGGTGAATCTTCAATCACATTATCACAACTACCATCATGACTTTTCACAGTTTAGTGCAGTTACTTTCAGGATAGAAATGTTGAGTTTCCCAAATCAACATCTCCTGATTAGGTCATTTTATTCAATCTTCATTCCATCATGTTTTTAGTACTGCCCATTAGAAATACTCCTGAAATTCTCTGCATCATTTCTCCAGGGCATCCCGGATTTTCAGATTTGCTTGTTAGAGAGGAAGAGCGCCATTTTAGAATCTTAAATATTGATTTACCACAGTTGGTGGTCAAATAGATAATTTTAATTCCCAGTTCAGAGGTCTAATTTGTATTAACTTCAGGTCACTGTCTGTACCCTGCAATTCGGGAATTATTTTTTGGAAATTATCATTGATTACTTCATGGGCAGTAGAATATAAGGCTGAGGGAAGAATAAATGATAGAGAAGGAGTAAAATTCTCTTCAGTTTTCTATGTTGTTAGGCATGGGTAATCTATACTCCATGTTGGATCATTATAGATAATCCTCGACTTACAACAACTCATTTAGTGACCGTTCAAAGTTACAATGTCACTGAAAAAAAGTCTCTTATGACCGTTTTTCATACTTATAACTGGAGCATCCCCATGTCATGTGATCAAAATTTGAATGCTTGGCAAGTGGTTCATATTTATGATGATTACAGTGTCCTGGGATCATGTGATCCCCTTTTGTGACCCTCTAACAAGCAAAGTCAATGGGGAAGCCAAATTCACTGAACAACTTGTGTGACTAACTTAACAAATGCAGTGATTCAGTTAAGTGTGGCAAGAAAGGTCATAAAATGGGGTAAAATTCACTTAACAACTGTCTCACTTAGGAACATAAATTTTGGGGTCAATTGTGGTTGTAAATTAAGGACTACCTGTATCAGTTTCCTAGTAAGTCTAATTGTTAAGCAGTTAGTTCAAATCCCCAGATAGAGGAAGAAAGAAAAGAAGGAGCATCATAGAAAGAGACAATGCTATAAAGAATTCTTCATACTTTTTTCCTTTTGTGGTCCCATTTTCCATTGCTATGCGGCTTCTCAGAGATTACTCTTAAGGATGGCTTGTTTTCTACTGCGTTGTAAACTAAAGTAATTAATTAAACCCATCACTATCAGTACTCCTCATTTCCTCAATACTTGTCTCCTTCTGCCAGATTAAATTTGGTGATTTAGGATCAACTAGGCAAGGGGCAATGAGGACTATACAGGTAATCTTCGATTTAACGACCACAATGGAGATCAGAATTTCCATTGCTAAGCAGTGGTTGTTAAGAGAGTTGACCTGAGTTTACAACCTTTTTTCCCTCAGTCATTAAATGAATCACTGCAGTTGTTAAGTGTCCAGGTAGTCTAGAGGAAAGGCGGGGAAGAGACTTTCTGACTAAACTGGCAAATTTATTCATTCCCCACAGGTAGTTTAGTGATCATTTGAAGTTACAACGATACTGAAAAAAGTGACTCCTTACCATTTGTCACACTTAGGACCATTGCAATACCCTTGGGTGATCCACATTTCTCATGCTTGGCAACTGACTCATATTTATGACGTTTGCAGTGTCCCAGGGTCATATGACCCTCTTTTGCAACCTTCTCACAAGCAAAATCAATGGGGAAGCCAGGTTCACTTAACAAGTATGTTACTAACTTAACAACTGTAGTGATTCACTTAACAACGGTGGCAATAAAGGTCATAGAATGGGGCAAAACTCACTTAACCACTGTCTTGGTTAGCAATTGAAAGTGTGGTTGTATGTTGAGCACTGCCTGTATTTAAAAATCATTTAAAAGAGAGAGAGAGGAAAAATCTCTCAAATTCTCATCCTATCTATTTGCATCATATAACCCTCTAACCACTGCTCAGTGTTTCCCTTCTCAAATGTTAATTTTGCTTCACAGTATTAAATGTCCAAACGAATGTCCAAACGAAGTTTCTACATCTCTTCTGCAATGCAGAGCGAGCTGGTGAATAAGCCTACCACCACGCAGAGCAGAAAAGTTGATCAATCCTTATGAACTAAAAAGCGACTCTATATCCTGTGGTTCAGACAGCTGCAAGAAAATAACGGTTGTTATAATTAGACCCTGACACATCAGGCCCTATGACAAATGTCTTCATTAATGTCTGGAAAGAGAATTGATCTTACAAATGAGTTCTTGCAAAGAAATGCAATTGGAAGATCCCTTAAGGCAACGGTTGATATATATTCATGTACATAAATACTCATGCATGCATGCACACACAGGGTGAATGAGCTAACAGGGAGAATAAATAGGAATTTCTGGAGAGATTTTGTGAGAAGGAAAAATCGGGGGAGGGGGAGTGTGAGTGTACTGTGTTCAATTAATTTGCAAGGGACGTCTCCTGGGAGTTATTGATTGACGTCTATAGATGATTGAATGACAGTTTAGTGCTGAGGAAAGCAGAGATGGTTGAAAGAATATAAGATAGCCAGTTTCCAGGCCAGTCAGGTCTCTGAACAGGAAGAGTTAGGAGGAGTTAGGTATAGGATTGGTAAGGAAAGTCCCATATAATTTCATATTCTAAGGGGTCTCCAAACTTGGCAACTTTAAGACTTATGGACTTCAATTCCCAGAATTCTGGCTGTGGAATTCTGGGAATTGAAATTCACAAGTCTTAAAGTTGCCAAATTTGGAGACCCCCATTCAGTGGTGGGATTCAAATATGTGAACAACCAGTTCTCTGTATGGATGCTACTTCTGGAAGTCCATTCTGGGCCTGGGCAACAAAAAAATAGCTACTGGTTCTGCCAAACTGGTGCAAACTGTCTGAATCCCACCTCTGCCCCCATTCTAAGACAAGAGGTTCCTTTTAGTTGTAAATAGATATGGGCTGAACATCATAAAAGATATTCTCCCTTTATTTTGCTCTGGACAGTATCTCACCAGAAACTTCTATAAAATCAGGATCCAATCTGAGTCAGTAACTGGGACCAGAGGTTTAGTCCTTTGAGGTTTTGGACTCATGCTGTAGCCTATCCTCAGGGAACTTCTCTCTCACCAGAATGTGTAATACATTTGGTCTGGTGACAGAGACATTCCTTGAGGATGGGCTCCAGCTTGAGTCCAAAAGCTCAGAAGAATAAAAATCTGGTCCTGATAACCGACCCAGATTGGATCCTGCAATATTATCTTGGGACATGTATATTTGCCTTCATTCCATAAGATCAATTGTCCATGAGAATTTGTACTGTATATAGATAGCTGCCAGGAAGACAGGCAGACATTGTAACATCATAATGCAAACTCCATTTGTTACTCCTTTGATATGCAGTGCTATGATGGAAAGAGAGAACAACAGGGCTTGCATTGTGACTCACAATGAATTGTGCATTTATTTTTTTTTCTTTTTGGGGTCTTCAGAGTTATGAATGGCTGTCTATGGCTCTATCACAATATAAAAAAAGCATTGAGACTCTAGAAAGAGTGCAAAGAAGAGCAACAAAGATGATTAGGGGACTGGAGGCTAAAATATATAAGGAATGGTTGCTGGAATGGGGTATGTCTAGTCTAGTGAAAAGTAGGAGTGACATGATAGCAGTATTCCAATATCTCAGGGGCTGCCACAAAGAAGAGGAAGTCAAATTATTCTCCAAAGTACCTAAAGGCAGGACAAGAAGTTAATCAAGGAGAGATCCAACCTAGAACTAGAACTAAGAAGTTTCCTGACAGTTAGAACAATTAACCACGGGAATGACAACTTGTTCTCCAAAATACCTGATGGCAGGACAAGAAATAATGGATGGAAACTAATCAAGGAGAGAACCAACCTAGAACTAAGGAGAAATTTCCTAACAATGAGGACAATTAACCAGTGCAATGACTTACCTCCAAATATCACTGGAAATTTTTAAGAAGAGGTTGGACAACTATTTGTCTGAAATGGTATAGAGGGTTGGACTAGAAAACCTCCAAGGTCCCTTTCAGTGGTTATTCTGTCCTTCCTTTTCTTCCTTCTGAATGTGGTGGCATATTGGCTTCCAGCATACAAGCGTTAGTCTATGAAAATGTTAGCTTGGCATGCAGTGTCTTAAACAAGGACATTCTACATTCTAATTTGTGCATGTGCTCCTCATGGTGGCTTTGATCAGTGAGAAAGTGATAATGCTGTTTAGAATGATTTGATGGCTTGGGAGTGCTCTATATATTCCTGTCAGTCATGCTGACAGTATGATCTCCTTGCCATGTTTCTGCTTGATTAACTGACTTGATGTTACATGTTTTATCCCGAGCAGTTGACCTTTTCATTGACCACTTACAGGAGTTACTATTTTCCCACAATCATCCTTATTATTAATGACACTGATATATTCTTTTATAAACATTCAGCTCAAGGAAAAGGGCAGCATCAGCTCCAGAAGCATTTCCAAGGAGTTCAGTATGTATTTAAGAAGAGACCATATAAAAAGAAATGGCTGCTGTTTCAAATAATGTATTTGTGCATAAATTTTAAAGCATATGTGTCTGTTCCTTTTTTTAAAAAATAGGATCATATTTATTATGTAGGGATCAGCTATTTGGTTGTTCCTCTGATAATCTACTTTTAAGTGGGTGTTAGAGGTTAGCAGGGTCAAAAAGAAGCAGCGAAATACAAAATACGATGCAATAAATCCCAAATGTAGCAAATAATAATAATAATAATAATAATAAACACTGTCCATATATATAGCCAAGATATTGTAATGGAGTTTGGCTTGGATAAATGTGCCACACTTAATATCAAACAAGGAAAAATAGTGAAAACTGAAGGAATCAAGATGCCCCACGAAAATAACATTAAGAGTCTGGATGAGGAAGATTACTACAAATACTTGGGTATCCTTCAAGCTGACAACATCAAGCACACTGAAGTCAAGAAAAAGATTAGAGGTGAATACATCAAGAGAGTGAAGAAGATCTTAAAGTCCAAACTCAATGGAGGAAATACCATAAAGGCAATCAACACCTGGGCAATCCCAGTCATTAGGTACACAGCTGGAATAGTGGACTGGACTCAAGCAGAACTAAAAGCAATGGATAGGCAGACCAGAAAAATAATGACAATGAATCATGCCCTTCATCCACGCAGTGACATTGATAGACTTTATCTACCAAGGCAAATAGGTGGGCGTGGAATGCTACAAGTACATCAGATGGTTGAAGAAGAAAAAATGGCTTTGGAAGAATATCTGAAGAACAATGATGAAGAGGCACTGAAATTAGTATATCAGGAAGGCTGACTGATACTGGAGAGACCAAACTGGCCTACAAGAAAGACCAAATGAAGAACGGAATAGAGGCATGGAAAGACAAAGCACTACATGGCCAATACATTAAAAAAAATAGCTGGGAAAGCAGATATTAACAAGACCTGGCAATGGCTAAGAGCAAGAAGATTGCACAGACTGACTACAAGCAGCGGCATGACAAAGTAGCAACAATGGTGCATTGGAAGATCTGCAAAAAATATCATTTGCCTGTAAACAAAAACTGGTGGGATCATAAAATAGAGAAAGTCATAGAAAATGATAAAATTAAACTGCTCTGGGACTTCAGAATTCAAACAGACAAGCACCTGCAACATAACACCCCAGACTTAACAATTGTGATAAGAAAGACAAAAAAGTCTGGATAGTGGACGTGGCAGTGCCTGGAGACAGCAGAATAGACGAGAAAGAACTGGAGAAGATAACAAAATACAAAGACCTACAAATAGAAATAGAAAGACTGTGGCAAAAGCAAGCAAGGGTAGTACCAATAGTAATAGGCTCCTTGGGTGCAATCCCAAAACAACTGGAGCACCACTTGAACACCATTGGCATTGACAAATTCGCTATTAGTCAATTGCAAAAGGCGGCCTTATAGGAACTGCTTCCATCCTGCGACGATATCTGTAATACCATCAAACATCCACATCTGCCTATCCCAGGTCCTGGGTAAGGACTCGATAGGTAGACAAAATGCCAAATCAGTCTGAACATCTGGCTGACTGTGCGGTGACAAAATAATAATAATAATATAATACTAATCAATAATAATAATAATAATCCCCAGTGAGGCACTACCTTGACGTGGTTGTGGGTTGTGTACTCTGAGGAAGATGAGAGCTATGCCAGAGGTTCAACCATACTGGACAGGTCTCATCAGAGGAGTCAGACAAAGAGTGTCTCTCCCATAAAAAATATGGTGAGACGTAAATTTCAGAATGCCATACCGGCTCGGACGTCGCCCGGGTTAACAAGGTCCGCACTAGATATTGGAGTTCCTGGATATCTGGTGAAAAATGGGTTACAGGACTCAGGACTGTTGGCTGAGCAACCAGGGCCAGCAGCTGCAGAACTACTGGAAGAAAAGGTGTTTACCCGTCGCAGATACACAGTGATGGAAAACAAAGAAATAATGATCTGTTACTACAGATCAAGTCCAACAAGACGAGGATATCTAAAACGAATGCACGAATTCTGGAAAGAACAACATCCAGAATCAGAAATAACAGAACAGAGACTAGCAGATCAACGCCGATTTATAACACGAAATAAAGTATTTACAGAAACAGAATTGGACGAACTGCAAAGGTTTACCCAGGGCAAAGAAATCAAAGCCTTAGAAGAAGTAATTCAGAATGTAGAGGCAAACCAGGGGGAGTTGGCAGTGAAAGAATCCAGTAGAGATATACAACTGTTCTCATTTGGAAACCAGGCACCTCTTCCTCAGGAAGAACAAAACCCTCTAACTAAAGAAATAAAAGAATTGAAACAAAGAATAATTGAGCATCTAGAACAGCACAAAAACAACAGAATAAGGCTACCTGCATTGAAGCTTGTTCCAAAGAAACAGCTAGCACAAGCATTAAAAGATGCAAATACTGCAATATCAAGTATAAGCACCAATTCACTGCAAGAAACAAACCAACTAATGTACAGCACAGCTGCAGTTATAACAGAATACCTGGGATGTAAAATCAACAAAAAAGAAAAACAAACAAACAGTGCACCACAAAAATGGAAGGTTAGACTAGAAAATAAGATCAGCAAGTTAAGATCACATGCAAGCAAGCTAGAACAGATGAAAGAAAAGAAGCTGAAGAACAAGAAGACCAAAGAATACCTAATCAAGAAATACCACTTAGAAACAAGGAAGATCAAGGAAGCACTGGAAATAATAAAGCAACAAATAACAGCTATAGCCAGGAAAATCAGTAGATATGAAGCTCGAATTGCAAACTATAGGCAGAACCTCCAATTTCAATCCAATCAGAAACGTTTCTACCAATCCATCAATGGAGAAACTGCAAGGAATCAGTCAGTACCTGACAAGGAAGAAACAGTGCAGTTCTGGAAGCAGATATGGGATAACCCAAAGAAATACAACAAGGATGCGGCTTGGTTAAAAGAGGTGGATGCAAATAAAACAGAAGTTGAAATGAAAGAACTAGTAATAACAACAAAAATGGTAGAAAAAAGAGCAAAGAAAATCAAAAATTGGTCAGCACCAGGTGAAGATGAACTGCATGGGTTTTGGTTGAAACATCTAACTGTTATACACCCACTCATTGCCAAGCAGTTCAACAATATACTACAAGGAGGAGAAATTGAAAAGTGGCTAACAACTGGGAAAACCTACCTAATAATGA
Source organism: Crotalus tigris (assembly GCF_016545835.1). Classification (NCBI taxonomy): domain Eukaryota; kingdom Metazoa; phylum Chordata; class Lepidosauria; order Squamata; family Viperidae; genus Crotalus; species Crotalus tigris. The sequence goes on from NW_024096985.1 coordinate 29,322, forward strand.
AAAATCCAGCAAAAGGGGCAACACCAGGTAACTACAGGCCAATTACCTGCTTACCAACAACATTCAAATTACTAAATGGTGTGGTAGCTGATGCAGTACAACAGCATCTAGTTGAAAACAATCTCTTTCCACCTGAGCAGAAAGGAAACCGCCCCAATAGCAGAGGAACAAAAGATCAACTCCTAAAAGACAAAATGATCTTGGAAAACTGCAAGAGAAGGAAGACCAAACTGAATGTGGCATGGATTGATTACAAAAAGGCATTTGACTCTCTGCCACATGATTGGATAATCAAGTGCCTAGAAATAACAGGAGTCAGTAGAAACATCAGAAAATTTGTGCAAAGATCGATGGCACAATGGAAGACACAGTTGCAGATCAATGGTGAGAGGCTGGGAGAGGTTAATATCAAGAGAGGAATATTTCAAGGAGATTCATTATCACCATTACTATTTGTTATTGCACTGTTTCCTCTGTCAACAATACTGAATAACTCAGGACATGGCTATCAAACATCAAAAACATCTGCCAGACTATCCCACCTCCTTTACATGGATGATCTGAAGCTGTATGGAAAAACATTATCTGAAATAGAATCGCTGCTCAACACTGTCCGTATATATAGCCAAGATATTGTAATGGAGTTTGGCTTGGACAAATGTGCCACACTTACTATCAAACAAGGAAAAATAATGAAAACTGAAGGAATCAAGATGCCCCACGAAAATAACATTAAGAGTCTGGATGAGGAAGAGTACTACAAATACTTGGGTATCCTTCAAGCTGACAACATCAAGCACACTGAAGTCAAGAAAAAGATTAGAGGTGAATACATCAAGAGAGTGAAGAAGATCTTAAAATCCAAACTCAATGGAGGAAATACCATAAAGGCAATCAACACCTGGGCAATCCCAGTCATTAGGTACACAGCTGGAATAGTGGACTGGACTCAAGCAGAACTAAAAGCAATGGATAGGCAGACCAGAAAAATAATGACAATGAATCATGCCCTTCATCCACGCAGTGACATTGATAGACTTTATCTACCAAGGCAAATAGGTGGGCGTGGAATGCTACAAGTACATCAGATGGTTGAAGAAGAAAAAATGGCTTTGGAAGAATATCTGAAGAACAATGATGAAGATGCACTGAAATTAGTATATCAGGAAGGCTTACTAACTACTGGAGAGACCAAACTGGCCTACAAGAAAGACCAAATGAAGAACAGAATAGAGGCATGGGAAGACAAAGCACTACATGGCCAATACATGAAAAAAATAGCTGGGAAAGCAGATAATAATAAAACCTGGCAATGGCTAAGAGCAGGAAAATTGAAGAAAGAGACCGAGGGACTAATTCTGGCTGCACAAGACCAAGCCTTAAGGACAAATGCATACAAAGTCAAAATTGAGAAGACAGCAACAGACAGTAAGTGCCGCCTATGCAAAGAAGCTGAAGAAACAGTGGACCACTTGGTAAGCTGTTGCAAGAAGATTGCACAGACTGATTACAAGCAGCGGCATGACAAAGTAGCAACAATGGTGCATTGGAAGATCTGCAAAAAATATCATTTGCCTGTAAGCAAAAACTGGTGGATCATAAAATAGAGAAAGTCATAGAAAATGATAAAATTAAACTGCTCTGGGACTTCAGAATTCAAACAGCCAAGCACTGCAAAATAACACCCCACAGGACTTACAATTCGTCGATAAGCAAGAACAAAAAAAGTTCTGGATAGTGGACGTGGCAGTGCCTGGAGACGGCAGAATAGACGAGAAAGAACTGGAGAAGATAACAAAATACAAAGACCTACAAATAGAAATAGAAAGACTATGGCAAAAGAAAGCAAGGGTAGTACCAATAGTGATAGGCTCCTTGGGTGCAATCCCAAAACAACTGGAGCACCACTTGAACACCTTTGGCATTGACAAATTTGCTATTAGTCAATTGCAAAAGGCGGCCTTACTAGGAACTGCTTCCATCCTGCGACGATACCTGCTATACCATCAAACATCCACATCTGCCTATCCAGGTCGTGGTAAGGACTCGATAGGTAGACAAAATGCCAAAACAGTCTGAACATTTGGCGACTGTGCGATGAATGATAATTAATATAATAATAATAAAGTGTTGCAAGAAGATTGCACAGACTGACTACAAGCAGCGGCATGACAAAGTAGTAACAATGGTGCATTGGAAGATCTGCAAAAAATATCATTTGCCTGTAAGCAAAAACTGGGGGGATCAAAAAATAGAGAAAGTCATAGAAAATGATAAAATTAAACTGCTCTGGGACTTCAGAATTCAAACAGACAAGCACCTGCACCATAACACCCCAGACTTAACAATTGTCGATAAGAAAGACAAAAAAGTCTGGATAGTGGACGTGGCAGTGCCTGGAGAC